>NC_136905.1:71324972-71434174 GCF_949606895.1 Notothenia rossii | reverse complement strand
CTGGGGAAATGATACAATCAAAGTATCTTATTAATATGAAATCCCAAATGCTTAATTTGTGTTGACTCTTAGATACAGAATTACACAGAACGTGCAGTCCAAAATAATGTACATAATGGATTCAACTCCTGTGGGATATTAAAGAAACTTGTTGATTTGGAATTTAAAATAAATTCCCCGGCATGTCAGACATCGCAGGCACAGATATCTGATAGAGTTGGAAGTTGAGTGAGTGCACTTATCGGGCCCCTCCACCATCAATCACTGGGCTGCTTTCTCAGCCAATTATCTGTGAGGCCCCAGCTGCTTTGGACTTTATCTGTGAACTGTTTACGAATGTCCTATCACACACATTCTGTGCTGTCTGTAGAGGAACATGAAATGTTTCTGTAGGACCACCAGTGTTCAAAGCTCCTTCAAGTCTTTGCTAGCTGGCTGTACAGCTTCTCCACTCCTAACGTCTGGAAACACCTCTGCAGGTAGGCCAGCCAGATTGTAAAAACGCATGATAATTGTTTTTCTCCTCAGGGGTTGCCAAGTTTATGAAAGCTGAATATATAGCAGTTTAAGCAACTGTGATTTTAGATGTTTCTTTCTATTGTTGAGTATGGATTCTCTTAAAACACGTACTTTCGTATCTTAGGCCTGTGTGGTGTTTTTATGTTTCTTTTTTACGATTATTTCATTTTTTCAGGATAAAAGAAGCATGCTTTTATTAGTGCTCTTTTTTGTTTATTTTGTCATATATTAACATTATACAAATGTGTGTATGTTCTCTCAGGAAGCCTGCAAACTGGATGCTATGAATAATGACTTCATGGATTTATGGAATTAACTTATCATTACTGTTTAACTGCTCAAACTATTTTTTTTCTTCTGATTCCCCTGTTTTAGTTTTCGTCCTAATTACGGAAGTCTTTTGTTTCTACAGCATAACTCACCAACCAGCCCATGTAAGGATGATAGGAGAGAAGTTGTTATTGCCCATATTACTAATGTCTGTGCTGAGGTTACTGACACTACAGACATCGTATGGACAGCAGTTTGCAGAGGAGTCCTGCACTGTTCAAATCCTTGTCCCTGGACTCAAAGGCATTCCTTTTGAAACACTCTGACACACACGCCATATATTGAAAATCTGAAATCACAATATGTTCATACTTGGCTTAATGTTATTTGTTCGGCAATAGGAGAACCAGGCGAGAAAGGACTAAAAGGAGCACCAGGGAGACCAGGAAGACTCGGTCCAGCTGGACATATTGGTATATTTTTGCTTCTGAAAACAGGGACACCTAAACTATACACTATACAACTAACACAGTTCTTTTTTTTTCATCACTTCTGCTATTTAAAACAAAAAAAGTGCTAGGGTAAAGATCACATTGCTTTGGCTGATAATGTGCTGTTACATCACTACGAGGACATCCAGAGATGGCCGAGTGTTTACATTTGGTTGAGAGGTTCGAGAAATGATCCACTGCTGTGGACGAGTGTTTACTGAAGACCTTAATGAGGATTAGAGGGTGCTCACATACTTTTTAAAGAGACTACACAGACTCAGCATTTTAACTTTTAGCAGAAGTAGAGGGATTCAAGTTTTATCATTCTTTCATATTGTTGGTATTTTTTTAAGATGCATTCAAAGAAAGTCATAATGAATTTTAAATAGATTGTATAGTAACTACATATTCCTGTCTCATTTACTCTTTCAGGTCATAATGGGATTAAAGGTCAGAAAGGCATAATGGGACGTTATGGAAAAGTGGGCCCAAGTGGTTGGAAAGGTAATCAGAAAATGTAGAAATGTACTTCACAACAAATTATTTTACGTATTTAATTAAGTTTTAATGGACAATTCCATTATATATCTCAGGGGTAAAGGGTGACATGGGGGATGCAGGTCCACAAGGCCCTAATGGAGATCCAGGTGAGATTTAATACCGTGTTATTCAGTTTGTGAAGCAGATTATTGCTGGATTAGACAGACACATTTGGTGAAATCTGAGAACTAATTAAGACAACCATGTGGTAACCCCCCACATTTTTGCCTTATCAGGTGTTCCATGTGAGTGCACACCAATGAGAAAGACGATTGGAGAAATGGACATTCTTGTGGCACAGCTCTCCTCTGAACTGAAATTCATAAAAAATGGTAGGATTCTTTTAAGCATTCTTTTTTTGTTTAAATACACAGTTCTTGTAACCACACGTTTGCATTACTTAATCATAATAGAACTCAAATGCTGGGCATGTCAATGTGAAGTGTATAGAAATACAAGTGCTCATTTTTCAGCACTGCCCTCCCCTGCAGCTGTTGCTGGCATAAAAGAGACGGACAGTAAGGTCTATCTGTTGGTGAAGGAGGAGAAACGCTACTCCGACGCTGAGGTCTACTGCCAGACGAGGGGAGGGCACCTGGCCATGCCCAAAGACGAGGGAGCCAACGCGGCCATCGCAGGGTACATAACGGATGCCGGCCTCAACCGAGTCTACATTGGCATTCATGACACGCACCAGGAGGGTGTCTTCACCTACGTGGATCTCTCTGCCATGACCACTTTCAGCAAATGGAGGAAGGGAGAGCCCAACAACGCGTATGATGATGAAGACTGTGTTGAGATGGTAGCCTCTGGGGAGTGGACGGATGTGGCCTGCAACCCTACCATGTATTTTGTTTGTGAATTTGACAAGGACAGTGTCTGAGTTCAGTCTATGTAAAGAGAATGCTGAAAGACTGGAAGCATATAATGGAACAGAAGTTAGGAAGAGAAGTCTAAATAGGACGGCAAAATGACATGCAAGTTTTGCAATCTAGTATATTTTCCACTTTTCCTTATACGCCTATAAGCTATTTATTTTCTTAACCCACACAACAACCAGAGTTATTGTTCTTCTGTGAGATTTGTTCTTATTCTTAATACACCCTTAATCTCATACTCTGTGAATTATCAGTGTTTCAAACAGCAAGCCAGGCAATGTATTGAGTTTTTATCTAATGCAAACTATCCACCCAGCAATATTCGCAACAGGGTCATCAACAAACAAGACGAATAAGCAAATACAGAAGGCCGTAGTGTGCATTCAAAATTCAAATTAAAGATTTTGTTTCCAGTTGCATGCTTTTAATCATAAAAATGGAATACAATATGCGTTCTTTATTCATACCATAATTGATGTGGCTGTTGCTTTACAATAAAGATGCACTGATAACTTAAGATGAAAGAGTGTGTGCATTATTTTCCGCCCCTGAGCTGACAACATTAATCCAGTGAGCTGAGCTAAATCCAGCAGTGTGAGACAGTCTCCACCAAGTGGATGAAGATTGTACTGCATTGTAACCATTTCTAAAACTAGGATGAAGTGTCAAATTGGTAAAATTATCATATATGATAGCTCAGTTCTATTCAACTGTCCCAGTAATCCATAACAGTGTGCCAGTATACAGGAGTAGGATCTTGGAACTGAAGTAGAATACAATTCAGCCATTTGTAATGGTATTAATAACATGTGGTTTTACTACTGTTGAATACATTTAGTAAAATACTTTTACTACTGCCTGTTATTTGTTATGGTTTAGTTATTTTTGGGAGATTTCTCTAGATTATTATTTATTTTGGAAACATTTTGGACTCCATCTTAAGTGATGAATTATATCTGATGATCTCGACTAAAAAGATACTGACTTAAATTAATACTGTCAGTTTGGCATGTATATTATTTAAGAATAATGTATTCTATAAACACAAGAGGGTTTAAAATAATGGTAAATTAATTACACTTGGTAACATTGTGACAGCACAGTGTTTGGTGCATAAAGAAAACAATGTGTGATTAATAGAAGTTGTCTTATAGCCCCGGCTGCTATTGTTTTTAAGGATGGGCATCCCAGCTGAGATGATATCCTATTGAGTCCCTCTAAGAAGAAGAATTTAAATATGCATAATGTAGTTCTCCTAATAAAGCACAGCACCAAGTCCCTTAAGAAATGCATAATTAATGCTTGGATGAATTATGCATTTAATTGACCAGGAGTTGTCTGGCTTAAACCAATTAGGTGCCATTGTTGGTGCAATCTCTGGTTACCATTGTGGTAAACAATTTGGACAGCTCTGTCTAACAGTGGACAGGCAGATAATCTGTTGTAAAAAAAATGCCTGCAAATGGCAGATACTGTATGGCTACAGTTAATGAAAACAAGAGAAAAACACACACTGTATCTGAAGTTATATCCAGCTTTAAAGCCACCAATCGAAATATATTTGCATACTATAATGTTGATCATTACTTTTGGCCTCATAAGACATGAATTACCTTTAAACATGTATTTGAGTAAATAGTAAAACTGTACAATTTGGTAAGGCAAACAAAAGGAGTGATAAAGGGGTGAATGGTATACCAAATTAATATATTGTTGCTCAATATGCCTGTGTATTATTGGTCTTGTTAACATCCCTATCCACACAGTGGACGTCGTCCTGAACATTTAGGCTACAGCACAAATTTGATGAAAAAAAACAAATAATGAAGTTTAAATTCTGATAAAAGAATTGTAAAGACTTGTTCGACTAAACCCAACAATATTGGACTTCAACACAATTTCCCTGAACTATGCCAGATGAAGTGAACATTATTTAATATAACTTTAAGAGTTATAGTGTTATGTTGCAATGCAATATTCACTCCATAATGAAGCACATAATGCAAAAGCTAGACTGTAATATGCATATCAATAAAGAGGACTGATACTGAATGTGGTTTATTTGATGTTTAATCAATTTCATGTAATCCAGAGTTTACAGAATGATGGACTGTGCCAAATTATATAAGTATCTTAAATAGGCTGTAGTGCTATTTACTATTTAGTACAATTACAAAACAGAACTGAAATGAATAAGCATCTGAAAAAAGAATGCCTTTACCTCTGCTGGTTGCCTTAGAAACAGTTTTAGAATCAAACAGTAAATTAACGTTACATGCAAAAGGATTAAACTAGCAACCCAGGCGGTGGATTGGTTTCTTGATGCTACACCTCTCATGTAGAAGAATTGGTTTCAGATGCTATCTCCAGTTATTCAGGAGCCTCAACACGCCTGCCAGTGACACATTTACTTCTGACACCCAGCGTCGTTATTGTTTGTTTGTTTGTTTAAACAACTTCAACTATGCCGGATACAGCAGTTAGAAGTGATTTGCCACCGACCAAAACAATAATTGTCTACAAAAACGGAGACGCTTTCTTTCCTGGAAGAAAATTAGTTGTAAATCCGCGGCAGTTGTCAACTTTTGACAGTTTTCTGACATTTTTGACCAGAGGGCTTGAGGCTTCTTTCGCCGTCAGAAATATTTACACTCCCATAGAGGGCCACAAGGTTCAGCATTTGGACAACTTGATGCATGGCAGTGTGTATGTTGCAGCCGGGCAAGAGCATTTCAAAAAGCTGGAGTAGGTACCGTGTTGTAAAGTGTGTGTCAGGGTGTGTGTGGGGTTCAGCGGGGATGTCAGGTCACTGTGACCGAGGGCAAGCTCCATTCTCGGCCCCAAAATGGAGCGTTATTTTCGGCCTATAAACTAGCTAAAGTAGTGTTCTTAGTGGGTGTTTGTTTTTTTCTTAGGGGAGCGTTTGTCTGTTAATAGTTCAAACCATGTTTGTATTTCAATAATCCTTTTCATAGCTTACATTTACCGATATGCATCTAAAATAAAGTGTGGATTTGCAGTAGGCTATAGCCTACTGTTGTGGTTTGATGTGCTTGTTAGCATGTTTTTTGATGGCAGTATTCCACCTTAAGCTTTATAACTAGTAATACTTGACTTTTGATGTCTTCCAGGCTATCTTTGAACACCATCTGTGTATGTTTTACATGTAGCACCTGAAGCCTGGGACTGAGTAATTAACCCGTTTTCTGACTGCCTTTCAGCTATTCTGCAATTACAACCAAGAAGCCACAGCATAAGAAAGAAGAACAGGTAAGACTACTTAGAATGTTAGGTCATTTGTACTTAAACTGCATAGATAATTAAACTAAACTACCCATTATTTTCTATATTATGTGTGTGACCATATTATGATATGGAGCTTTCTTTAGTGGAAGGGTTGAAGGTGTCTGAAGCCTAAACCATGACCCATTGCAGTGGTCTGAATGAAAATTGTCACCAAGCACTGAGAACAAATGACAAATTCCTGTAATATCAGAGTTTTATCAGGCCTCATTCCTTACTCATCATTGGGGCATATTCTGACCCCTAGTTTTGACATTTTCAGATCCGACCTGTTTTTCACAGCAGATTGGTAGTTTCTGCTCGCTGTAAGAAAGCTACTGATGAGTCTTGCACCATAAAGTGAGTATTGATTTTTAAGCTCGATGCATATGAAGTTAACCTAAGCAGAACGTTTGTTGCTGTGTATGTAGTTATGCAAATAAATCATGTATTTTCATTTTGAGCAAACAACTATTTTATTTGTGCCATCTTCGTTGTGTTTCGTAGTGTCTTCACCAACGGAGAGGCCTTGGTTGCTTCAGTTCGAATACGGATCCCAAAGTTTACTCTTAGAAGCTGGGAACATGCTTTAGCCATGGTGACAGAGAAAGTGGGACTTCGCACTGGTGCTGTTCAAAGGTGGTGTCTGAAATCATTACATTAATCTTTATAGTTGTATGTGCCAGTGAGGGAAAGCAGAGATACATCTTCCAGTTGTTTCTATATTAAATAATAGCACCCAACTGTAAAACATATGTTGATATTTTTGTATTGTTTCTTTCAAATACATTAATCACAACACATCCATTCTTATCCACACAAATGATGTCCTTTGTCATGTTTCCCACTGGAATCAACCAACATTTCTTATCAGAAATGGTGCACTTCAATTTAAAGGTGTTAACAGAATATCAGCTGCTGTAATATAAATTTGGGAAATCAATTGTGATTTGGACCATATCTGCTTGTCATGTGCTCACAGTAGTTACTCTAAAATCTGCTTTTAGGCTAAACCTGGTTTGATTAATGGAAACATTAAGTTGAACTACTTAAACACTATTTGAGATAACAACGTTTCTTTAATCAAAATATTACAAAACATTGTTCTAATTTGTTGTCTTTGTGTATTCGAGTTCTCAGGCTTTGCACATTAGATGGGGGCCCTGTCCGCGGTCCCACTGAACTGGAGAACAACCAGTACTATGTCGCAGTTGGGGCAGAAAAATTCAAAGCTCTCCAATATTATCACTGCAACCCCTGCAGGGATGTAATGAGGGAAAACAACAGAATTGAAGGGTATAACAATGAAGATTTTTTGTCCATTAAATACGTTTATATCTAAATATTTAAAATAAACACTTAATCCATATTCTTATTTGAAAAGAAAAGAGAACATATGTTTATTCATTTTGGGTTTCCCCTTTTCCACCTGCAGCCAAGTCACCCTGCCTGCAGTTGGAAAGACAAGACCTCCAAAGGTTGCGGTGAGTACTTTTTCTCCAGAGTTGGTTGCAGTTTGACATCTGGTTGTTCACTTTCTCCCGCCATGCTCAGTTTTCTCCCTAAATTCCCTCTAGTTTATTGCTGTAACACCTTGGTAGCATCACAGTTGAAAAGCGTGTCTTTGCACACACAGCATTTCAATTAACATTTCCCACATGTGAGACTTGTTGGTGGGGGTGCAATTCGTTATGAAACAGCGCTATCATCAATCACTGTCTGCAGGAGGCATTGCGTTACCTTTTGCTTTTCACTTTGATGGGTAATCCCCACAGAGAAAGGCTGGCCCACTTGATCAAGCGCAGTGAGCCTCATAGACAGATCATATGCACCAGGGGGGGGACTCTACTGACTGAAAAAAAAAAAAAAAAGAAGAAATCTCTTATTCAAACCAGAACCGGGACAATCTGTATTGTGATTAAGTAGACAGTGAAGTGCTTTGACTCCATATGAGGATTTCGATGCTGTGGGCCCGAGATGTACACCAAATCACACGGTGAACATGAGAACATGCCCACTCAGCAAGTTGAGGTGGAGATGGCTGGGGGTGGGGGGCCTGTGAGAGATGTGTCTGACACCTGATTCTTCTAACCATGAAAGATGACAACGCTGTGGCAGCTACCAATTCTTTTTTCGGATGGAGAAAAACGTCCCATGCCTTATCTCTTGCTGTATCTGTAGTCGTCTACCTTTTTTATATTCAGCAATCTGATGCATATTTATCAGCAATATATTAGAATATGTTAGGGGAATTGGAAGATTTCTTCATCTTATTAAAATCTAGTCAATCATAAAACAGTATATGGAAACCATACTGTTATGAATCTTTGCTTCACTGAGGTTCATTGACTTTAAAATCTGATTCAACACCCTCTGCCATTTCACACAGCGCCATGAGGTGGAGACAGAGACAGAGACATGGCTATGTTTTCATCCACCAGCTCGTTGTAGTATTATTCATTCAATGAACATGAAGCTGCCCCATTACACTCCCTTTGCCTCCACGTCTGAATCCTCGTGAATTTGTAAACATGATTTGACCAGTTAATAAGGACTTTTCAGAGGGGAACGACACATGTGAGGAAAGCTGCCCTCCGTCTTGATCTGTCGGCTGCTTTAGTCTACTGATTACACATCCATTTATAGGGTCATGTGCGTCATTAATTTCAGTTTGACCTCACAAAACAACAGCAGTCTGGTTTGAAATGCCAGTAAAAAAGATCCTTTAAACATGCCCACTGAAGCTGTGTAAAATATAACCTTGCTTTTGCCACCTCGCACTACGGGAACGGTGTCTGTCCTGTCTGCAGAGCGTTTCTGCACCGCTGAATGGGACATCTGCTCTGAAGCAACCACTGGAGTCTGAAGTGACGGCTCTGCAGAGTGTAATATTGAAACTCTCTAGCACACCATGTTCCCATTGGGATCGAGCATATATGCTGAGTTTGGTGTTCACAGACATGATGAGGTAGAAACTTTTGAGGTAGACGTCGCATAAAGACATGATTAATGGCAGGGAATAGCAAAGAGAATAATGATGTGAATCAAAGCAAAGTACTTTTCACATAAAAGTGATAATAATGAGCAGTGCGGTTGCGCTTCACGTGTACTTCACACTTCCTGTGAAAAGAAAGGCTGACTAAACCTTTTAATAGCTGCACTGCCTGACATCAGCGATGACTTGCTGCTGCTGCTCTCCATTTCTCTGCTGTTTCTGGATGATGTCATTGGTGAGGGGAAGTAGCAATGCCCCATGGAAAAACTATACCCCCCCCCCACTGCTGCCAGCATGTCTGCTCGCTGGGAGTGGCTCCTCCTGATACCACAGCCAGTATGGATGGAGGCTGCTCGGTCAAATTGGTTGGGACCCCCGTTTTCCCCTAGCTATCATATCACGGCGTCCTCTTGTTGACTCCTGTTCTCTGCCACTTGAGAGGGCCACAGATTATTTGCTGCTCGGTCCCCCTGAGTCCCGTTCACACTAACTTTAGCACTCTCTTCCTCTCTCTTGGCCTCTCTCTCCGGGGCCTCCTGATACACAGAGTTGTGTGCTCCCCCAGGACACATACTGTAGATATGTAATGCAGAACGAGAGGCGGGATGACCTCAGCTTTTCCACTGCTGCGTTTCCAGTCTCGCTGCTACTCGTGCTGTACTCTCCCGGCTCTGCGGCGGCCCTCGTCCTCTGCTTTCCCCTCCCCGAGTGAGACAGGCTTGATTTAACTTTGTTGATTTAAATAAGATCTATTTACATCCCACCACCAGGCTGTACCATTTTTGATTGCCCAGATGTATTTTGATTTTGAACTTTGCGCTGAAGTCGCTCCGCATCACTCGTTAGACGAATCGAGGTTGGCGAAAAACGGAATTGACAGCTCACACATGCGACAGTGCCACGGCTCTGTTGTCTTTGATCTCGTGTGGTTCTGTGGACACTGGGCGCTGCAGTGTGAACTCTGTTTCAACTCTCCTCCGTTGAATATACAAACTTCACTCTGCTTTTTTTGTTTTCTTTTCCTCCCTCGGCCCACCAACGGCTGTAGACATTCAAAAGAATACCAACAGACTTTGCCTGTGCATTAAAGAAAGCAAACAAGTGAAGGAAACAACGCTGCTATTCCCCCAGGGCCATGTTAGCGAGCTTACAAACACCATTGCCAGAAGTGTATTCTAGTGGAAGCCTGAGATCACTACACTATCCCTGGAGCCAGCCCAGGGATCCAGCCAGGTAGCTGCAGTAAAGAGCACTGTAGCTGAAAAAGAAACATTAAGTCTGCTCCATCCTGTGCTCTGTGTCTGTGTCTCTGTAAGGGAGACATACCTCACCTTGCTACCTACAGAGGGGATGAGGAGCCTGTGAGGAGAAAATTGCCTTTTGTGGAAGCATTAATTCAGATGTGTACCCTGCTGTCTGAACATCACTCTGAACTCTCCCCACTGCTCTCTCTCCTTTTCACTCTCTACCACCATGCAACTAAGTCCCAGGCTTGTTTTTTCCCCACTCGCCTCTCCATCAATAACCTTCTGCTGTCTGCTGTTGAAGAATAAGTTATTCCCTACGACTCCCTCCCTTTCCCTTTAAGCTTGTTTGGATTTTCATTGTTTGATCTGGCTTGATAAATAAGACAAATGCAGTTAGAAATTCATGGCTGCCCCATTTCATCAATAAATGATTAGTTTGCCACGCTCCCCAGTGATTGATAGGTTGTGCACGGGATGTATTGGAACCAGATGAATTCAATACAGTAGGAGTCACGGGGGACCTACAAAGCATATCAGCTCATGAAAAATTGAGGTCAATGGAAAATGTAAAAAAGCGTTGAGAAGAAAGGATAAAACAAGTTTTGCCCCGATGTGTTTTGTCTTTTTTTCTTCTTCCTCTTTACAAAACAACAGCAAAAGTCGATGATGAATCGCAGAGAAATCTGAGGAAATACGCCTTAATCTGTGCCCCTGTTCTCTTCTCTCTTTTGTCTCGTCGTGTAGTTTGCTCACACAGGCTTTAGAGAGGACCTTGAGCACACAGCCAGGGGCCAGATGAAGAAACAAGCCAAACCGGAGAGAACCAAACAACAGAGGCAGGTGTCCAGAAACCCAGTTCTCTCCTCCACAGGGGGTAAGCAGAGCAATTCTATAGAAAAAAAATTCTCTCTTCAGCCCCGGGTCCTTCCAATGGTTTTTCCCCTCCAATAGCTACTTTACAGCTAAGGGCATATGAATCAAATCAAATCAAGTTTTATTTATACAGCACATTTTTAAAACGATTTTTGGTCGAGCCAAAATGCTGTACAATAATTACGTTACAGTAAGGACACTATACAGCAAATACAACGGCACAGTTTGTGCAGAATATCAGTATGAAAAAACGACAGCCTCTGACCTTAGACCCTATGAAGAATACTGTTGGTATTTTGAAGAGAAATGTAGATGCATGTGTTTGGGTACAGTGTGTGTCTAGAGGCACACATGTAGGCATTTGCTTCGTTATACAAGTTGTGAGTTTAAGGTTTTTTGGAAACATATCAAATATATATATTTGGCAGGTGACACAGATTATTTTAGATTCTCTGCCTGTTCTTTTAAGTCCAACAGAACCCAGCTCCCCGCTCTTTGAAGGAAACAAAAAGTCCTTTCTGTGAATATTAAACCGAACAAGACTTCAAACCTCATCTAAAAGGCTTAAATCATAGATGAATTCAATCAGGCCATTTAGTTGAATATGCATCCAGAAAGCCTTGTTAACTATGTGGGCGAAAACAAAATGCTCACATTTTCTCGAGATTAAAATGCTAATAAGTTATTAATCACAAAGAGCGCTGATGAAAGACTGTTAAAGTGACAAAACACTGCTTTGTATTAATGGTTTGAACTTTTAAGCATTGGGCGCTGTTTAAAATGGATATTGTGTTTAGTATTTATACACAGTTATATTGTGTGCTTGTGATCCACATTATTCAGTTGCTGTTTTCATGGGTGTTTTGTCTCCATCTGTGCACAATAATACAATGACTCAACTTCAAGAGACTCATCTGCACTGTACCACATCTAACACGAAGATACAGTATATAGTAGCATAGGTGGGCTAGTGCTCACAATTTCCCATTATTAAATAGAAGTTTGTATTTATTTGTATTTATTTATAGAAGGACCATGCATATAAAAACATTAATCTCAGCAAAGAGAAGAGATGCAATATGACAGATTATGGCTAATAGCTCATTTCCATCTGTGGTCCTCAGGCAGGTTGATAACAATCAATAAACAAATAATAACATTGCATGATCTATATCAGTCAAACAATTTTAAAACCTGATTTAAGTACAGCTCAAGTAAGTCACTATTGGATTGCAGTTCTCCGGCGACATTCAGGCCCTTTTTTCATGCCTATAGGAACAGTTTTTTTCCCACAAAACACACAATTGAAAGAGTTATAAGATAGAATCCGCAAGTCATCTTTAAATAATCTCTTATGACCCTTAAACAGTAAATAGCGCAGAGTTTGAAATCAGCATCTGGTACAGTATCTGAGCTTTTGGCACCAGATTTCTTCCATTCTTTTAAAACATTTTCTTTGAGTGACTTCAAAAAGAGATCAAAGCGTTTCCTCTCCTACTTCCGCCTGATTGAAAAACATAATGAAGCCTGCATATTTTGTGTCTGTATAATTGCTTCTTTGAGCTATTAACCACACACATTTTTCTATACATTGTTCCTTTCACTAATTAATCTACCGTGCTTTGTTATTTATTATTTAAATGAAATGACTTAAGACTAATGAAGTAGATTCTAGCTCAATAGCGTGTTTAATTATTCACATTCCGCCCCGTCCAGCAGCCGCAGACAAAAAAAGGAGTTTGTTTACAAGGGAAAAACAATGTGACATTGCCGTATGAGCTATTCTCCACATGCATCAACCTGAGCGACCTGTCACTGTCAGGAACTAACCCTGGTCTGAGAGTTCACGCTGGCTGGCCATATTTGTGGCAGGGCAGCTGTAGCCCTTTTGGTCTGTGGGACCACTCTAAATAAATAAATGGCTTGACAGCAGCATTGATCTCTGGTGAAGTTGAGCAGGAGAGGCAAAGGGAGAGGGCAGTGAGGGATGGAGGGGTATAGAGAGGGAGAGAATGAGTGTGCAGACGAATGAGCCGGTGACGGCCAGCGGATGAGGTAATTGTGATTAATCCCTTTTTCTCAGAGGGCAGTGTGTTCAATGCACAAAACAAAAGAAGGGAGATGGCAGGAGCAGCCGAGGTGCAGGAAGACGACCAGTTAAAGGTGGACCTGCCTATTGATCAGGTAAAGCACAACCCCATACTGAACTGCCACCTCATCAGGTCTTTAGCATACACTCTTTCCACAGCTTGGTCCTATTTATCTGACAGGAAATGACAGGAAAATAATTGATTCCAGTCTAAAAACACCATCATCAACATCACCATGAGCCACCTGGTCATCTGCCCGAATGCAAAATATATCCAACTAATTATATTATTATAAATATACAGATGTAGAAGAAGTACTCAGATCTTGTACTTGTAGCAGAGTGAAGGAATACTCTGTTACAAGTAAAAGTCCTGTATTCAATAGGTTGAAAAGGACAGAAGTATCAGCATCAAAATATACTTAAAGTACCAAAAGTAAAAGTACTAATTATGCAGATTGGTCCATTTCAGAATAATATATATTATATGTTTTGATTATAATTATTGATGCATTAAAGTGTTTTTACATCTGGTAAAAGTGCAGCTAGTTTGAATTACTTTGTATACTGCAGGGTAGCTTGAGAATTGACTCCAGGAGGAACTGAAGTCTTATTTGATATTGATTATATTTCACATCATTAATCCAAACCTGCAAAGTTTCTAAAAGTATTAAATAAATGTAATGGATTTGAAGTAGCATAACATGGAAATACTCAAATAAAGTACAAGTATCTCAACATTGCACTTAAGTAGAGTACTTGAGTAAATGTACTTAGTTACTTTACACCACTGTAAATATATATTATAGCTTACTGTATATTGGTCATACATCTAGAGATTGTTGTAATTGAAGACAAATAAAAGTTGATCCTCCCAGCAAGCTTAGTTGTGTTTGATGGACCAGTGTTTGCTGCTATAGCATCTCTCCCCATCTTCCTCCAATAAACCTTTCTGTGTGCTGAGAAAACAGTTCTAGGGCAGCATAACATAATGTTCTGCTCAGAATAAGACCCAGACACAAATGCTCAGTAGAACAAATATATAAATATTTAGCAGAATCAATACAGCAGTAGAGTACAGTGTAAGCCAAGGGGGATCTTGTTTTCTCCCGCCCCGCAGGTTGAGGCCAAGATAGTTGACGAGGAGTACGAAGATGGAAGTTTTTCTGTCTCCCTCCATGATTCAGACAGCTTCTGTCTGCAGAGTTCTTTGTCTGCAGCTTCCAGTAAGGATGTAAGCCCCCTATGTATGAGTTTCACGTAGTTACTATTTCACATACAGTATACAGTAGTTCACTTTATTATTATGTCCAGTTTTTTCAGGTCACATCAAAATGTCTAACCAGCAATTATAGTGATCACCATTTCTATAATTGCACGAGCAAAAGACCAGTTTCCAGGTCTACTGTTTTTCTGTCTCCATGGTTCCCTCTGTGAATCGTGTGTTGTGTGTTTTTATCAGAGCAGAGTTTCTTCGAGGCGAGGAGGCACAGGGCGCATTACTGAAGAAACAGGATCAGAGACACCTGAGGTACAACTTGATGTATCATTATAGAGTTCATAAGGCTTAGCTGTAGCCACAAACACTCAATGTATCACAGCTTCGAGCTTATAAAATGCATTCATGTGTGCATTTGTGATTAGAGTAGAGCCCCATAACAGTATGTGGTTGTATTTGATATCTGCCCTCCACTCTGGTGATTGTGTGTGCGCACCGTGATGAAGTAGGGCTGCGTCGTGTATACAGATGTTTTTGCATGGATCTGTGGTTCCTAGAAATTACACTCATTTAAATACACTTATTTTGCTCTAATAATCCTCCGAGGACAGCGATATGAGGCAGTGTAACTGTGATGAATGCCCACAATAGTTGGGTGATATTACTATTCCAAGCAATTTCATTTGGCTTTGAAATGAGAAGATATTGAGTCTTATTTAAGCAATCAATAACCTTGAACATTTTGTTTTAATGAAAACTATAATTCCAAGCAGTGGCAATTACACCATAGGGGAATGTTTTGGTGTGGTGATGGTTTTTTGCTGCTGTATGCACTTTTGCAATAAAGATATTCGTATCTGGATAATTATTGACTTCTTGGAGCCAGTTATGACCCTGGCTAAAGACCTCATCAATATCTTAATTCATTACTTATCACTTATACCCATACAGGAATGTTGCTGATTCAGATTGGTTATGGATTGTAAGGGAAGACTATTAGATAATGGAAAATAATAATAATTGTTATTGGTATGGACTTATTTTTTGCAATAACTATCTCACCATGCACTTTTTTTTGATTTGTCAGCTAATGAAGACTGGCAGAAGGAGAACGTAGGATTTTTGATACTAGCTCTGAAGTTGAAAACCTCCTGCAGGAACACATCTTAAGCAACATATTTCTTGTATTTCAACACTAGAATTTTCCATGTTCTATCAGTGCTGTATTTAAAGGTCCCCTATTGTACTGTTTTTCATCAATATATTATAGGTCTCAGATATATACAAAACATGTCTCTGAAGTGTTTGGCTCGAAATACCAAACAGATCATGCACAATGGTGCTCTAGGAGGAGATTCAGGTGATAAGGTGGGCGTGTTACCTTGGTTGGTGATTGGCTAATGGTTACACAAGCCAAAAAATCGTAATGACATCATAAAGTGGCCAAAATCTGATCAGCTCATTTTCAGACTGGTTTTTATTGAAATGGATCAGGACAAAAAGTGAGCGAATATTTTTTCATGAAACTTTCCGAATCTCTTTACACAGAGGGGACACATGTTTATGTATCAGGGTGTCCGCAGGGTCTTAAAAAGTATTAAAAGTTGATAAATCTATTTAGCGAAAATGAAGGCTATTAAAAAGTATTAAACTGCATTTTCCAACGTATTACATTTTGTAGCTTGTTTTCAATAAGTATATAAATTGTCCAAAGAGGTTGTATTCTACAGTCTGCCTGAATGTAATCATTGCGTAGGTGTGTAGTGTGATTCTGTGTAGTTTATTTATGGCATCCCGTTGGATTTGACGTCATCTGAACAGGACATCGCACGCTCACTGCTTGATAGCGTGCGAAGGTCCGTTTACGCCGGTTGTTAAACATCGTTATGGGGAAATTCAAGTTTGCGTCCAAATGGTTGGAAGATAAGGAGGAAGGAAAATCAACACTGTATATAGTAAATGTGAGGTAAAGTTTGTCGCCAATGTAACCGGTTCAAACTCAAAGTGGCGATGAGGTCTTAAAATGTATGGAAAGGGTCTTAAAAAAGGTCTTAAAAGGTATTACATTTGACTTTAGGATTCCTGCATATACCCTGATGTATAAAATACAATACAATACAATAAGTGGATTTTGCATAATAGATGACCTTTAAGGATGTCATTTAACCTGAAAAATATGAAAAGCTATGCTAGAAATTAAAAACACCTTTTTTTTTACCAACTTCAATTTAGCATTTGTAGCAATTCTGTTCTATGCTCATTTATTTTTCCAGTATATCATAAAAGTTCTCCTCAGACCAGAAATAACAGTGCCGCAGGTGGGACTGTACCACTCTAACCCTCATTGATGCTCACTCTCCTGTTTTTCTCTGTGAGTCCGAACAGACCCTCTCTGTCTCGTTGTCGTCAACATCGTCGTTTAGAGGGTTGTGAATAATAATGAGGAATAACCGCACTGCTATGACTCATACTTTGAGCTGAGTTTGGACACATTTCCTCCGACTCCAGCGCTCATATGTCCTCGCGAAATGCCCCATGCACTCCGTATATATGTGCATGTATATATATAGTAGATATTGATGACCAAATTCAATTACATGATTACATTTTCAGCCCAAGCTTTAAATGATTTATAGCATTGAATTTAAATAGTGAATACATTTGCAGACAGTACACCGGTGAGGCAGTTGTGTGCGTGGGATATTGACCTGTGTGGTCCGGGCCAAATAAAGAATAACGAGATTCCGCATCTCTGCCAAGTGGAGACGTCCGCTGGGAGTGAAGGCAGGCTATCTCAGTGGAAGGGGAGCGAAGGATGGTGGGATGGAGCCTGGTGCACATTTATCAAAGCTTTTCTTATAATCACTTGACTGACTTTTGTTGGGCTGTCTGAAGGTTGGGTTTTCCTTTAGAGTGCACTCTGTTAAGGAGGTGATTGATTTCATAAGGGGGGACTCTGTCTATGTTGTAGATGTCATACACTTTGAGGAAATGTGGACAAGGGTAGATTTGTACTCACTGGTGTTGGTATTGTGTTTACAACTATCATTTGTTTTGATTTAACCATATTGGCTGATTTATCAACCAGTGAGCTAAGCATTTTTTCTTAATTAATATTGTTAGAAATGCCAATATGACTAGGGATGTTTGATCAATTGTCTTCCTCTTCTTAAGAATTTTGTGGTAAAGAATCAAATCATTATTGAGCCCGCCATTGATCCATTCCGTTCCTTTTCCAACGCAAGTCCATTTCATTTGTCTTTCAGCTGTTTTTACGTGCTCCTATTCCCTGAAGCTTAGGTTAGCCGTTTCAAAGGCCTCTTTCTCTCCATGCAAGGTCAACTATAATCAACTCTAGACAATGTCACCGCCTTGCATTTCCAGAGCCAGGCAGAGGAAGACGACTCCTCTGGGCTTTTAGGACCTACTGCATTATACCATTCAATTACTGTTCATTAGACAGTGTACAGCCATTAATCAGACTGAGATGTTCTGCTAGTCCTCGGCGGGGACAATGAACTAGGGGAAAGGCATTCTGGTTTCCTGTCTGGACCACTGTTTAGTGGTAAGGAGAGAGATGACACGTTGGAATGCATTGAAGCTTTAAGCACAGCGCACATCCTAAACTGAGCCTCTACTCCACTTTCTGGGTCTGTTTTTAAGTGAAGTTCTCTGCTCCGTGCAGCCTTGTCTTTGAATTTTAAGAAACATAGGCTTTGTCAGAGATTTACTGCATATGTGGGAGAGTATTACGAATCTGATATATCACTAAAAGGTGAGAAAGCTGACAGATTTACCGATTAGAGCTGCATATGCATTGAATATGACTAGATGATGATATGAGAAACTGATTTATGTTTTCCAGGAGGCTAGAGAGTGGGAGGTGTGTTCCAGGCTGCGCAGAATACGGTCACGGGTGTCCCGGTTTTTCAAGGGTAGGTTCATCAAAGCATAAAGCCCGGTAGTAGCTCACTGGCAGGAGCAGCGGCGGCCCCCGCGTTCCCCTCCGCAGCACCTAATACACCCATAAAGAGACCACTAATACACTCTGCATTACCAGTTCCTCCCTCACATTGCATGTCACCGGATCCACAACCACCTCTCAACATCTGGGACAGCTTTGCGCCATGCTTTATGGAGACCATCTGGTTGAGTGGGTTTCTTGCCTCCCCAATCTCAGATGACTTATTCTAGTATTAAAGGCACCTGCACATCAAGGTGTGCCACGCTGAGAGCCGGGGATTATTCACTACTCTTTATATTTCCCATGTCGTTTGTAATTTGGAACCACTCAGACAGAATGAGAGGTATATGTACCTTGTTACTATGAAAATCCATTTTATTTAGAATTGCATGGTTTGACTTTTATTTGATTGATCTAGAGAAGAACACATCTGACAAAAACACAAAATAAGTGCTATACACATTTGATTATGGGGGAAAAAAAAGATAACATAGTTTTAAAACACAAACCAAGGCAATGATGTGAACTTGACATTCTCCTTTGTTGGGAGAATATGCCTTTCAGCTGGTTCAGGCAATTTCATTGTAATTGCTGGGAAAACATAGGCTTTGGTGGTGGAGCATCTTCAATTGTTCCTTGTGAGAATTCCAAAGGTGGCTAAATGGAACTGGATGTGAGTCCCTGCACGTGGTTATCACTGTCTGCCCTTCAATCGGAGCTTCTCCCTGTCAGTGTGACACCGGGAGGATCACTGCATCCTGTGCTAACAGCAGGCTCCCTGCTTTGCTCACGTGTCATCCAATCTATCATAAGAGTACACAAATACATGTACAGACACATGGGCCGAGTTACCTAACAGACAGGCAAGGGTTTGGCCTCATACGTGCAAGATTTCTCCGTATGTAGACATATCCTCTTTCAATTATCCTCCTACTGATAGCACTACAGGTTGAGATCTGTCCTTGTACACTCTTATACTGGCTGTGATTTCCCAGCTGAATATCAATGGACACTGCAGGGGGCATTTGAGATAAATCATTGCACATTATTGCTTGCACACTCCAGACTCACATACTCGTTTTCTGTCCCCATCGCCTTATATTGTTGCTGTTTATGAACGGTTCTGCATCATTCATGCCTCACACTCCCTAGCCGTCACCGTGGATCTGCAGATGACACAGATGCAAAGCTTAACAGCAGACTAAGAGCTGGAGAGGAGAGGAGGGGAGTGGGATGTGAAAGGAAATGCAAGTGATCTGTAACAAGATCTGCCACCTGCTTTGCATCAACATTTCAATATCTGGGACAGTTTTTATCCTTAAAGGCGGATATATTGTGTTATTTTCAGGTTCATATCTGTATTTAGACTCTACTGTGACATGTTTACATGCTTTGATGTTCACAAAGGGCTTTATTATTCTCATGTGTTGCAGCACCTCTTTTCACCCTCTGTCTGAAACCAGAGCCCATCGTTTAGCTGGCTAGCTCTGTTGTGATTGGTCAACCGCTTAGAGCTGTCCCGCCCCTTAGTCAATCACGTACAATGTGTTGGAGCGCTAGCCAATAGAGATACGAGTGTTACATGGTGATGTCACTTTGTTAGAGGAGTAATCAAATCAAAGGAGTCCAAAGGAGGTGTTTCAGGCAGGGGGGGTGGGGGGGGGGGGCAGTTTGTGGAAGAGAAACTCCCTCTGGAGGGAACTTTTAACCTTTGCAGACCATTCCCACACATCAAAAGTTATATAACACACTACAGGAAAGGGGAAACCCCAAAAGCATAATAGGACTCATTTTTAAAGGAATATATCAGCGCAGTGAAAATAGGAAGACTATTCTAAAAGCAGATCTAACATCAAAGTACTTTCTCCTTCATATACTTTAGCAGGGATGTTCTGTCTTAACTTCCACATGTAAAAGTGAGAGATACTACGGGGTTCAGTTTGGCTGGAGATTCTCCTTCAAAAGTTACTGGCACCACGTACCACGGCTTTGTAATTTACGAGAACTGTTAAGGCTTCTGACAGAAGTTGTAAAGCATCTTGACTGATTGGGTAGATATGAGATGTGTGCAGTCATGGCATATTGTCGCCTATACGTGCGCAAGACATGCAGGGAGTTGCATGGCTTGCTCTGTCACAGATAAATTACACCACACAGTCAAATTAAGTTGTTGTAAATCACCTCGCGGACCGGAGACTAGTCCTGAGTGACGACCTTTACGCCTATTTGACTTTAAGTCTTATTTATGTTAATCACATCTGTATTATACAGACAGTAAAATTGTGTCATATCGAAAAGGTCATTGTTTTGCAGTGCAGCTTATGACAGGGACAGAAAAACACCCTGGTTTTGTTTGGTACTAAGTGTAAGAAGTTTTTAAAGAGGAAGGTTTGACTATTGAGTGTTTTCAATCTTTTTTCCATTTTGTGTTTTGCAGGAAAAATGACAAGTTAACATTCGTTGCTTTGATCTGCATGACATTCATTCAAAAGGTATGTACTAAATAATATGATTTGATCTCTCATTGAGTTAACTTAATATTTAAAACACAATGTCAGTGTAGTAGAGCTTCGTTTAGATTAAGCACAGCAGGGTTCATTAACCATGTGGGGATACAGCATGTCCCATATTAATATTACAACAACTTGTGATCATTACAGATGCTCGCTGTGGATATTAAGCGCCTTTGAAATCCCACCACAAAGAGCTTCATGATATGTAGCACACTAAAGCAATCACATGTTGTACGGTTGTTAGTCCACTACAATACATCTTATGATACAGAATACATATTTATCCTCTGCTTTAGCCACTCATCCTTGTCGAGCGAATGGTGTCCTTGGGGATGGCTCCGCTCAGGGAGAATGAGTGCCTTTGTTACTACACTAAAGTTGAGGGAAAATGTATGCTTTTATTCTCATTCATCATACAGTATACATGTCATGAAAGGCCTTCAAATGATGGCAGCTCCCAAAAGCAATACGTTTCTTCAGAAAAAAGACATTTACATGGGGGAAAATAATAAGTTCCAAAGGCCGCGTGTTGAAAATCAGCCATTGTGATGTGAGAGAGGCGTCTTCGTGTGATCTCCGCTGCACTCGACACGACAGGCTCTGTGAAGTGCACCACTGCCCAGTTACACATTAGCTTTGATTGCCAGTTTGTTTTGTGCGTAGTCCGTAGCTTTGAACTGCATCTCGAGATGAAAGCCAACCTTGTCCACACTGTGTCCACCGTAGACCGCTGCTGTTGCTTATTTGCTTCAGGCACCATCAAGGGCTTCGGGACTATTTTTTTCTATAGCTATTCACCACGCTGGGATGGGCATTATGTATAATTTATCATACAATACAAGGCGAGACAGCACCCCGTTTCGACTCCATTTTAATTGAATGCCTCTTCTTTCTTCCTGCATGTTATGTGGACTGTGGTCAATGTATGACACCACTGAGGTATATCTTTGTTCCGTCCAGCTGATAGACTTTGATATTAGTGGTTCCCATGGTGAGTGCATCTCTCTTCAGTGCTTATCCCTCTCTCTCTTTCTGTTTCCTCTACGAGCCACAGAATACAGTGTCAGACTGCTAAGGACCAGACGTCCTCGTTTTCTTCTGTCTCCAGAAGCCAGCTGCTCATGTATAAGATGAAACAGTGTTATAAACCAAATAAAAATGTCTTGCCTCTTGACAGCCCCACCGTGAATATATGGCCTCTTATTTCAGTGAATATATTGCATAATTATGTATGGTTATGAATATTACATGGAGGCTCACACTGAGTGCATGGTAAGATGCCTAATTGCAGAGTTTAATTATTAAGAAGCAAAGGTCCTGAGCGGGTTTTGTGAGAAGCACTTTTGATAAATTATTTTTCGCAGTTTTCTGATGAATTATTTTGGGGGCTTGTGTCTAATCGGCAGGCATAGTGAATGGCGTAACTGCTCTTGAGAGAGACTTATCTTCCCATGGAGAGGAATTACTATGCTGATTAAATCCACTGAAATCAACTAATAACTTAATGATATTGGAGTGGATCAGAAGAATGAATCATCGCCTCTCAAAGTGGTGGCTATGAAAAACACAAGGGCACAGTGATGGGAGAAATGAGGGCTGTTGCCATTGACCTCAGGGCACAGATTTCATATTTCTATGTAACATGACGGAGGGAGAGAGAGTGTGCAATGGTATGTACTAAAGCAAACCAAAGCACCTCCTATTAAACACAATGCGGCGGTGCTTTTTTTTATATTTCATGTGAAGAGCTTCAAGGAAAAAGTCCAGAGAGGCTGACTAAACAAGGAATAATAAACTAAATCTACCTCAAGTACTGCCAAAGCCACTAGACACAGTTGCTTGTATGACTACATTTATATTGCTACTGCCGCTTCTTCTTCTCTATCGCGTACCATAACTGAGGCGCCCACACAAAACATATTCCTCCCTAGTAGAAATGTATTCAGTTCAAGTGCACGCAGAAAAAAGTTGAAGGCTTGACCCCGGTATTGTGTCAAAAGACATTTGAAAATGAATAAAACAGGCCTCTCTGCATGTTACTTCAACTAGAGAACATGATGTATTCCTCCATAAAAAGCTAATGGCTGTATTGCACACAATAAGAATCGTTGACCCACTTAATCGCAGTGCTGTGACAGTGCGAAAGTTACTTTACCACAACTATAGGATCAAACGCAGGGTAAAAGCTGGGCTCCCTCCTACAAAATGCATGTTGGTCTAGCACTTATGAAATGCAGTGGAGCTGCTTTTTGCAAGACCAGCACAAATATGTGAATAATTGATTGATATTGATGCGAGGATCACCTTGGTGTATCCAGTAATTGTTTGGTTTTGAATCCTCCTGTGGAGGGCAGGAGCCTGGCCATCTGTCAACAACACGTCAGGCGTCTCACGTGGCAGGCACTCTGACCAGCTCAAACGCTTCAGTAAGCAGCCCCACAATTGTTCTCAACGTGATGTCAAATCAGCCATTCTGCTCTGAGAGGAGGCTTGAAGCTAAAGTGTTTCAGCTCTGTTTCAGGCAGGGGAATCGATGGGCTCACAGTAATAATTCTGTTTTCTTGCTGTGATATGATTGCAGTAATTATAAATGATGGATTGTAGTGTTACTCTCTATATAGCTCCAAATAAAAGTGTATGTATGGTATATACAGGACACTCTTTCTCTGTTACCTTTATTCAGGTAAATCAACCACAAATACTTCTTTACAGCTAATATCCAAACCATCTCTGCTCTACCAAGGCAGAAGAAATTACTCTTAGAGTGGTTTTACTTTCCAGCTAAATGCATTTTTTGCATAAAACTGGAAGTTGGGTAATTATTATTCTTATTTTTTTAAATAAAGTTATTCATATACTGTACAGAAATATATTGAGCTTTAACTTGACCTTTGATCCTTTATTCAGAAGTTAAGGTATTTGGCCTTTAAAAAAAGCAAAACAAAACCAGGAGAGCTAACTTCCATCTCTTCATTAATGAGTACAGTAAGCAGTATACTGTGCGATAGTAATTAGGTTAAACTGAAGGGCATAATGTTAGTTTATGTTGAGAAAAATGCAACCAAAGCATTTTAATAACGCATAACAAAAGAAAGCCAGATAACCTTAAGGCAAGTTAAGGGATTTTTCCTTGGTTTCTCTATAACCTTTTTTAGTAGGCAAACCGCTCCCGCTATTTTAACCAACAAATCCACACAAGAGACTCTGGATATTTATTCACACGATAGAGCAGGACTTTATTGTTCCAAAAAGTAATTTTGACCCCTCTGAAGATACGGTATTTTTCCTCTGTAGGGCTATTGGACAGCTTTTGTGCAGTAGAGCAATTTCAGGTTAGGTGCTTGTTATGGAACTTTTATAGGGCACTCACAGCCACAGCCTGAATAGAACCAAAGTGCCTATGAACTTTTGTATGTTGTGTGAGTGAAATGAAAATTGTTGAAGGTCATTTTATATAGCCATCTCCACATGCTCTGAGACCTGTATCGAGCCTCCTCGCAGGCAAGATGGACAGGTGGTGTTATAAAAAGACCTTTTTGCCACTGACATCATCCAGAGCCACCAGGAGGCCACTTTTCTCTCTGTCTCTCTATCTCTCTCTCTCCCTCCCTCTCTCACTCTGTTTCAGCCTGGTAGCTGCCCACTGACTGAAGCTAATGGCTGGACGAACGGCTAAAAGCTCTCAGTATGATAAGGTAATGTAGAGTCAGGAGGAGAGATAGTGAGAGGGGAGAGAGTGATATATCTGTGAGACCATACATACTGATTATCCAGTGATGAGGAAATTGTCTAAAAATAAAAACAAATGGAGAATGCTACATGATATCACTGCACCCAGATTGCTGACGGCAGTGTTTGCAGTCATATCCAGATGGTTGTGAACAGGGATGAACGGTGGGAGCCGAGACTTACTGCTGTCCTCTTGACTGACCTTCCCGATGTCACGCATGATAACACAAAAGAGAGTAGCAAGCTGTTTTTGAAAGTGCATAATCAACTATGAACATTTCTGAACATTAAATAGGAAAAAGTATTCTTCTTAGGTTCGTAGTCTGCTCATATATTCAGTAATTCCTTACCTTTTTTTTTACTAGCTATTGGTGTAAGATATTATATTCATTTTGTATTATGATTACAGCATCCACAAAATAAACGTTTATATTGAGCTTGTGTAATTTGTTCAGCCTTCACTGTCTGCAGATGGTGCCACCAGTCGACATTACTGTTACACCACCCGCTCCCTTCTGTCGCTCTCACCTTGTCTTTACTCATTTGCCTCTCTGCGGCTCCTGTCCACCAACATTATTGTGCACGCACATATGTGTATACATTTATTTATTTTTCTGTTTCTTCCCCGCTGCTTCCTTTCCTGTCCCCCTCTAACTTCCTCTCCTTCTCCTTCCACCCCCCTGTTTTCCTTTATCTGCTCCCAGACTGGTTTGTCCTCAGTAAGACGGATGTGTGCATTCCCAGGGCAGATGGCCCTGTTGTTACTCTGTGTACCCGGCTCACACTTTAACACCCGGCCTGCTTGTCTGGCCTGACGGGCCATTGCCTGGGGAAAGGAATCTACTTCTTCACTGTGCAGCAAACATGTGTGTTGCGTGGCTAACCGCATGGGTGCTCACACCTTTTTGTAAGGCAGTAAACTCCAGCAGACTGTGTGCCAAGTACACAGATGGGTTCTTTCTTTGAGGATCACACTTTTTGTTGTAGGAACACTTCAATATTCGTACAAGGATTTACATAGTGAGTCATTTATTTTGTTGTAAGGAGCAGCTTTTTAAATATTCCTACAAGGAAAGATGAACTTCAGCCAATGCAATCGTTTCTTAATGTGAATATCAAGTTCAGGGTCTTGATCGTCAGATTCTTTTAGACCAAATAACCAGTTTTGGACAGTTTTTGAGATTTGTCCCAAAATGGACAAGAAATTAAACTCTGAGGACTCAAGAGTTTCTGGCAACTGTTTAATGTTATCATTCAGGGCCATCCTCAAAAGCTCCTTAAGTAAACACATAATGTGAAGGTTTTACTCCGGTTTTTATTTTCCTATTATCTTCAATCAGTTCCTAAGATATCAGTTTTATAATTGTACCTACTGAAGCTTCTAAATGTTTGTTTTTCTTTAGTAAATATTGATTAATTCAAGAGTTAAGCTTTCTTTATATATCATATGGTAAAATAGCCTAATATTCTCAACTCTCAGTTCTAACTGACTTTTTTATACCCCTTTCACACGAACGCGGTTCCAGGGCCGGTTCGGAGCTGGAGCTTGAGAAAAGCACCGGTTTTTCCTGTTCACACCACAAGGGAGCCTCCTCTAAACTCCGGAATCCGGTTATTTTCAAGCACCAAAAAGTTGTCCATCTAGAAAGCAAGCACCGCATACGTCACGCTTACGTCGGATCTGGGCTGTGTCCAAATAACACGCGACATCCGCCTTTCCGCCAGCTTCAACATGATCTGTGGAAATAACAGTGAGAATCAGTTTTAATGTTATACCATAGTAATTAATGCTGCAAAGCTGGGTATTTTGAGCTTGGCGCATGCAGAGGCTAACAACAGCTAGCTCTAACGCCATCGAATAGGACGTATATTAAATCGTCGTTGAAGTTGATGATGATTGTAAAGAACTTTTGAATGTAGCATTTAACGACTGTAAAGTTGGTAGTAAAGTCGTCCCATTTCTTCCATTTCGTTTCGACAGAGCAAAACCAAGACGAGTAGCGCTTCAATACAATCTGCCATTGTTGTTGTTGTCGATGTGAGCTGTTAGGGGTTTCCGCACGGTTTGGCTTTATGAAGCAGGCACGCAAACGTTTACTTCATGACGCAAACGATGACGCAATGACGGAGCACCAGTCGGGCTCTGAGCGGTGTGAACAGAGCGGGAGCTGAACCGAAGAACCGGTTCTGAACCAGAAAAGCTCTAGCACGGAGCTAGAACAGGAAAAGCCTTGGTTTGAAAGGGGTATTTTTGTGTTTACTATGAAGCCTTAAGGGCAACATTAGTAGCATTTGACCTTTGTGGTTTATAAGATAATATAAGATATGATGGACCTTTATTAATCCCCGTGGGGAAGATAACACATTCAACATTATAAACAACATTCAAAGTAAACCCCTCCCCCCTGGCTTATTTGACCAGCCAGATTAAGTGAACAAAACCTTCTGTTTAATAATGATTCCCTCATTCTTGCCTTTTTCAGTAACACTGTCGTTATTGTTTTTACCAAAGACTTGTTTTGTTGCATGCATGTGTTCACGCTTTATTCTCTAACAAATCACTACCTTTGATTGGGCACCGTTTTGCATGACAGCAACCTGTGCCTTTTTGATGGATTTGTTCCATTTCATTGCCATGATAAACTTTTATAACAGCTATCATTTACTGGCAGCATGCACAGACCTCTTTAGGAGATCTGTGCTTGATTTCTACGCAGTGATATAAGGATGATAAATCACTGGGACACATAAATGATATCAGTGAAATCACATGTGGTACGGCCCGGGCCTTTTGTGTGGACATATGTAAATCCAGCCAAGGGATGTTCGGCTGTGCGAAATTGCAGTCTTTGTCTACCCTCTAACCATACAATTTCTTTCATTTCAATCTCAGCACGCAATTGGAATATTGTCCCTTAGCTGCTCCTATCGTATGTAATGAATGTGCTGCCCCAAAGGTGAGAGCCATAATTGATTAAAAACCATAATGTTTTTCCATGCCTCGGTGTAGTCAGTGATAAGGGTATCTGTGATGTTTGAGTGTAGCGTCCTGCGTGTGTGTTTGTGTGTGCATCTGTATGTGTGTGTGTGTGTGTGGACAGGACGGGACATCAAAGTCGTGTGTGTCTGTTTCATCCTGGCTAATGAAGATGCTGTGAGTGTGCTTCTGGGTCACAGTGGGAACATGCACAGCTAGGTCACTTCAAAGGCGGGATAATGACGGATTAAGTCTAAATCATGGCAGCGCTTTAGACGCTGTTTCACATCTAGCCTGTCGCTTTGCATTTTATTAACAAATCATCGCAATATGATCTGGTAAAAATGTGCCGCCGTTCATTTCCCTTGTCCGTCTTACTCTGGGCAAATCCTCTACGTCCAGATTAGTGGATCGTGGTGGGCAGAGTGGTGGGCCTTTTTATAAACCCTTGATGGCAATGAAATATTCTTTCATTAGTGTCCATATTTCTCCCCATGTATTCATGTTTTAATGCACTGCCCTCTCCGCAGTTCCTTATTGCTCTGTGTTGCGTCGGTGACAGTGATACAGCTTTTCACTTATGGTAGCCCTACAGCTTGCAAGCAAGATATTCTGTCCTTGACTAGTTCTGTTCTGCATTTAAAATTAACCTCCACACCCACAGGCTCTCAGTCGATGAACAGGTAAAACTTCTGTATCATAAAGCAAAGAGTCGCAATGCTCCAACCCTGCGAACCGTACATGAAGTAGAAATGGTTTAAAAAGGGGGGGACTCTCAAAGATTATAGAGCTCTAAGCACTCTTATGTGTAAGAGGATGTCACATAAATACACTGTTTCACTACCATTCATCTTGTTCAGTGTATAACCTCCCGATCTTTCACCTCAGGCCTGCTGTGCTTGTGAAGTTACAGGTATGTAGGAAGCACTCGGGGATGTCTAATTGCGCCTGGAGTGATTTATTCTCCCGTAGACTCTCCAAGAGCACTTGAGCGCTCAGATACTCTCGTCAACAACACTTCACAGCAGTTCAAATCAAGAGAAGCGACTGCAGGCCAGTCACCCAAATGCTTGTTTGTGATGAAGAGGTGCAATGTCATGAAATATTTGATAAGCTTCATCAGAAGTTCAGGTTAAATGGATCGCGTGTTGTTTAAAGTAGAAATCTTTGCGATTTCAGTCCTGGTTTATTTAAGAAAACAACCTACAATTATTACTGGTGGTAACAGGAAATGCTGTTTTAATAGTATACTACATGTCCCAGAATACAAAGGGCAGCGAAATAAACTATTGTCTTTTCACCAAAAAAGTCTGGCAATAATTTTTTCTGTGATTTTGTGAGGAACCGTGAACAGATTTTATGCTATATTATACTGGGACACAGTAAATAAATGCACAATGGTTTACTTGTCTTGTTGACACCTTTTTCATGAACAATGGCATTCTTTATCAAGCTCACTGACAAACACACTGCATTTCCTGTGACTAATTAATAATAAAAGTCATCTCGCTAGTTTGCTGATTTGAAGCTGCAGGAGGAAGTGTTCATTTTGCATTTGTCGTAGCTTAAACAGCATTTTATCTGTCAGAGTTTCCAAATATACTTAGTGTACAGAACTATTATATGATATTAATTTACCAAGTCTGCATGTTCTCAATTCAATTCCAGTTTTTGGGCATTATAGCCCAAAACACAGTTGCGTAACCATGACAACAGAAATAATAGTAGTTTTAATATAAATCAGGAGTACTTTTTATAAATACAACATCGAAATTGATCAATACTAATTACTAGTAATGAATAACTTCATCCCTCACATGTTTTACATAATCAAAGCTGAATAGCTTTTATTTATGTCAGGACAAAACCATGAGAAAATGCAGTGGGTATTTTTTTCACAATTTCCTGACATTTCGTTATAGAGTTATGTTATGGTCAATTACTCGCACAAATATTCAACACATTAATGCATAATGAAAATCTGCCCTAATCCTGGCTACCCTGGATGTTTAGCAAATTCCTTCTAAATGAAACCACCCGACACAGACACTGAGCCAGTATACTGTACATACATTCATAAGATACTAAGTGCTGGAGTGAATACTTATTAAAGGATTATCATAGGGTTGTCCAGTGTCTGTCCAGAGAGGAAACCAGCAGGGCCTCGTTTGTCTGAGGCTCTGTTGCAGATCCTATTTCACCTGAAATCTCCCGTGTTAAATTGGCCTCATGTGATTAACTTAGCAAATGTACCCCTTACCCTCAAGGCACAGCTTTGAACGCTGGCAGACCACAAGCCCTCCTAAAGTCACTCCATCACTGAAACCACAATGTCAGCGTTTTGGCTGCCCATCGCATTCCACCGGGAAGTCTTCATTTTCCTGCAGACTGTTTGCCTATATGAACCTCAGCACCTTTGACTCAACACTTTTAAAAAGGCAGTAATTCATTCTAGGATGATTAGCAATACATCATTGTTTCCTTAGAAAATGCTCCGTATGCATATTATGTTGCTTATTACACTTTATATGCTTAGCATGATTCCTGCAAGCTCTGTAAATTGTTGTATTATGCATGGCCTGTGTTGATGTCTGCATTCAGACCTTAGCCCCATGCTTTCAAAAAGTGAGAGGTTTTATATATGAAACATAAATCTATTTTATTTCAGGGTATAAAGAGCGCATGTTGTAATGCAGCAGTCTGTTCATGTGAATTAGATGGATTTAGGTGTTGCCTTTGCCTCTCAGATCAAGCACCACCATGGAAACGAGTGGAAGGAAAATCCAACACACACAATCTAATGTTTTGAAAGCTTCAGTTGTTTGTTTGTGGGTTTATAGATATTGGTTTCATTTGTTGATGTCCTTGGAGAGTAGTATGGAAAATGAAAGGAAGATGAAAAACAAAGTCCATGATGTTAATCTATTCTGTCATCACTGAAATCTCACAGATCCTCTGTGGCTCTCTGTGACAGTCGGACCAAATGGCCAGTAAAGTGCCAATTTTACCACCCCACTTGTTATTTGTCAGCAAAGTCATAGGTTCTCTTCCTTGTTTAATATCCAGTGGAGGAGAAGGTGATGAAGGGGGGGGTTGTCTCAGTGTCTGTGTGTGGGGGAGGGGCAGCAGCAGGGTATAGGAGAAGTTTACAAATGGGATCCATCATTTTTCATGCACAGGGGTGACATCCCTCCGTCAGCCAATTTCGCTCCGATAGCCCAGTCCCCTGGTTCATTGATATCTGCATTAGGGACCTTTGTTAAAGGTCTCATCTAAATGCATTGAAAAACGCCTTTCTCCCTCTGTGTACCTCCTTCCTTTAAAACTGTGTGCATGCATGCATCTTGCTTGTGCAAAGACTTGCCGACTTGGCTTTGCGTACATTAAGGTTAGTCTTTGTGGCAAAGCAATGTGGTGTCACTGAACCTGAATATGGGTGAACAAGCCAGTGAGAAAACCCAACAACAAAGCCACAACAAAAGCCAGCTGCTCAGAGCAAAAGAGTGTTTTTGTCACTCTGTTTACACTGGGTAAGTTTGTAATTTAATCGATTTAATACATATATCCCAATTAACGGCAAAGAATAACATCTGACCCATGATCTTGTTTGAAGATTAGGCCAGAAGGCATTGTCAAGGAGCTTGTTTCAGATTGATATAAATATGGCCGCGCTTTCTGTATGAAGTTGCTTGGAGTATACCCATTAACCACAACACTTCAGAGCCACTTGAATTTATTCCACTATAAACACCACCCTTCATGTTCTGCACTTGTACAATCCTGCAGGTTCAAACCGACCTGACTGTACATCCCTTGCTACTATTAAGAAGATTTAATATGCTATTCCTGTCTGTCTTTTTTACCGAGCCATAGTGTGATACAGCAGAGGTGCTGAGGGGCTAATGTCGCTGTCAACGCACCGTCCCCTCAGCTACAATCCCATGGCTTAATTTCCTCACAGATCCGAGTACCCTTGAGCTTGGAGAGGTCTTATTCACATACTTGAATCAAAATTGCCCCCAAACTCTCTTGTCCAGTCATTTCACAACACTTCGGTATAACCAATGTTGCACTTTGAGTTTTAGCAGGTGCGCCTTCAGTTTGGTTCATGAACTTTGAAGTAAAAAGGCGAGCTTCACACGAGGCTAATCTAGTATTTCATTAATATATGTAATTTAAATGTATGTCGAACATATCAATTGCAGCTTTTAGGTAGTTAGGCTATATCTCCTGGCACTCTAATAAGATATATTAAGAATAGTAATTAATAAACTTCATAATCTGAAATTGACTAATAATGTGGTGCTTGAGGACATCCCCGCAGTATGGTCCCATAGGGAACCCATTAAAAGTCCTCCTGACTATAATCTATAGTCGTGCAGATGTGGTATATGATTCAGCCACGTTGACCTTGCAACAATATTGAAATCCACTTTCAAATGACTTTGGAATTAATAATGTATATTAAAGTTATATAGACCTTGTACATCACAATAACTGCTACGATGTGAATGGTAGTATGTCCAGGATGACAATTGTACCGGGAGCATCTGTCACTGCCTGTCACTAGTTTGAAGAGAAAATGTGAGTGTTTGACACATGCTATTATTTTTGTCGTCCCATTTTCAGATACGGTCCAGAAGAGGACAGGTCGGTGTTAGAGTTCTTTAGTCAAAGATGTCGGGTTTTCTTTTAATGAATTAAAGAGCGATTAACAGCAGAGCCTCAATTCTGCGAATCAAAGAGAGCAGTACACATTCTTAACGGTATTGGTAATGCACTAGCTTTCAAATAAACTTATTGCCACCATACTCTTTTATCATGTGAGACGGAAATGTCAGCGCCAACTCAAACAGGCCCAGCTAAACCCTCCCAACATGGTGAGATTGGATGTGATATCAGTGCAAGGGTTACTGACAAATGAAATTGGGTTTTATGCAGAGCGTGCCTCAATACACAACTCTCCCAAACCAAAGGTAAAAGCAAAGCCCTTACCCGCTATTCTCGACCCATCATTATTTCTCATAAATCCCAAACTAGCCAAGACCAGTGCCTTTGACAGCATGACTGATGAGTTTGCCGCTGTGAATGTCAAGAGAAATGGTCTCCTGCACCTTATCTTCCCCTATTTCTCATTGTGAGTGAGACTTGGGGTTTCTATGGAGAAAAGCCACGGCCGTTGTGATGAGCATTACCCGGTGATAATGAAGGGCACGCCGCTGTACTGTCAGCCTTCTACAGACAGACAGGCAGGTAGGACCTGCCGGCTGCTGAGAGGCGTTATCCATTCCTGCCTTTATGTGCCCTTATGTCTTTATCTGGAGACCAGGATAAATGGGCATATTTATTTATTTACACTATGTCATCGCGTGATTGCCTTATCTGCTACTGCCTTCATTCATTGGGGAAAATGTCAAAAGGTAATCAAGTCAAATGCCTTTTGTCAACGCTATTCATGGTTCTCAAATTGTATATTGAACATATTTGGGTGATGGGTTTGAAAAATGCTCCATTCTGACATATTTGATTTAAATGGAGATGTTTCCATACTGTTTGATTATTCATTTGATCCACCTTTAAGCCACATATACAGTAATGGGAAAAATAGAAGCTATACATACTTAATGTTTGGGTTTTCACTCTGAAAGTCTTACTGCTCATTGAACAATTATGGTTTGTTTAAGTGCTTTTGAAATTTAACCAAACCTCCCTCAAGTCAAGCTTTTTTTCAACGCTGCTTATGTTTTTGAAAAAGTAAAAAAAAGAAAGTCTTGATTTGATGAGCCTGCCCTTTGGTCCCAGGAGCGAGCCGCATATCCCACTGAGGCTAAGGGGCTTTTAGTGATCCTTCCCGTGACTTGGCTTGCACACCTGCCAGTACAGAAGAGAGATAATGAGCTCGGACTCGGGTCTGAGCAGTGACTGTAAGGCAGGAAGCCGCATATTTATGATGGCTTTGAGAAGCATTTATTGCCTAGTTTCCATCAGAACATAGTCTGCAGAGATCTGACAGCTTTCCTTGGAGATTAGTCTCAGAAACCCCCTGTTCGGTGGCAGTCTCCCTGCTCCCTCAGTTTTGATCAGTTTTTTCTTCTCACTCCATTCCCCCTATTCCTCTAATTCCTTCCTCTTTCTATGTATTTCTCCTCCCTTCCTTTGCCTCTTCCTTGCACCCATCTCTCAGAAGTTCTCCACACTTTGTGTCACTGCATGTCCTCCTGTAACCCTGATACAAATCAGGGTTAAAACATTTGTTTACTGCGAGGCAGGGAGAGAGAGAGAAACAGCGCTGTGCTAAATGTCAGGGATGATGAGGTGGGTCAGGCTTGCAGTGCTGTTGCGATTACAGCTGTCTTCGCACAGCATCATCACAAACCCTGACAACCGCGCATCGACTGCACAATTTATGCTCGGGAGGTCTAAGTCTTCCAGCTCCGCAGTTTCACCAAGAAATTAAATTCACATGTTATCTTTGAGAACATCCTTTCTATTTTCCCTCCAATAACAGTGTCAGGAGTAAAGGAATGCGCGGTGTCAAACTGTGCTGCTCAAACCAAAGAATAGTGGATTCTGGCATAAGGAATCATTTCTGTCTTACTGGGCAAAAGCCACATCCACGAAAGCACATACGTCTGCCTGCTGTCTATGTCTGCCTCCTTCAATAGTTAACCAGATATATAGGTACTTATAGGCTTTTTAAAGAACATAAGAAAAGTCTCTTATCATTTCTTTATGACTTTTGACCGCAGAAGAGCCGAGCAGGTTGTCAACTATTTGGCGCGGGATATGACAAGCCTTGTATGTGCTCCCGCCTACACTGCACGCCTGTATGTTTGCAGAACGCCTTGTGTATGAACTATATGATTCTTTCATGAGCTGTGTGGGGGCTGGCCTTTCATAGGCGTGCTCTCATTGAGCACTTAATCAATACCTGTCATCTTGAACTCATCCTCTAAAGTAGGCCGCTGTTCTTTGTATGCCCTGTAATCCATCTCCATACAGCTATTTGAATTTGTATTACACACTAAGAGGACCTTCTTCACTATCAAAAGACTTAACAGATTGTTTAAGGGCCCTCAGTAGGTATTTTCATAAGCACAAGACCTGGTTTATAAAAATCTATACAGAGGCCTGAGGACCCGGGGCACTGTGGCAGGCAGGGTAAGCCAGAAACGTGTAGGGAATTCCAGATTTGGAGGAAGGCAATTTCAGTGTCTTGGTTTTTCTGATTGTTTTGTTAAAGCTGGTTTTATTGCTGTTGCTCAGCTCTTCTGTCTGTCTATTTGCTTTGGGTTTAAGGAGTCGCCAAAGGTAATTTATAGTATTTCCCCCCCAAGGAGAGTATTTGATAAGGCACTTCTAAAGCTGCCCGGCTACTGGCTCGGAAACAGGAGAGAAACGCTTTAGATTCCGCATGAGCAGGGTTTCTAAATCACAAGCAGCTACTTGTGATTGTACTTTTGTGAGTCTATCTGTAGTGAGGACCGATAGTACTCTGGGCGCAACGCTAGAGCGATTGTAGTTTGTGACTTTATCTGAAGTAAACATTGATAGTATTGGAAGACACTATGCATTTAAGTGTTTCTTTTTTGTCTTTTAGTCTACTTTTATGTTCCAGTCCTGCAGCTCAGCCCTTTCAGAAACAAATGTGCAGTGATCCATGCTCTTAACACAGTTAAGAAAATAGTTTCGAAATTGGACCTTGAAGAATTCAGAGTGGGTGAGTAATTGGAGGTCAATAGAAAGCAATGCTCCACGACAGAGCTGAACCCGCAGAGGGAGAGCGAGCGAGGGGAGACAGAGAGAGAAATAGAGAGAGAGAGAGAGAGAGGAGCCAGCAGAGTGTCAATCAGTCTGCGTTTTGCCCGCATTGCCCCTTAATTTAATCACTGTTTAATTACTGCTGTCCCCTGAGGGGCGCTCTGTTAGGTTCAGTTACAGAGCCTTTTCCCATTCCTCTGCCTGCGTCTCTGGGTGCGTATTTAGCCCTTGGACACTCTTTCTAAAGCAGGCCACTCTCTCAGAAGCCTCAGCAGTATTTCAACCTTACCTCGGGGCCTCTAGCACAAATCTGCTGATGATAATGTCAAGGGCAAGCACATATGCATATGTGTGATGACTGCCTGCAGGAGGAGAGACACCGCAAATACACAACTTTATCTGCAAGAGCAAGGGCAGGAAAAGCTGGGAACATGTTGAAGACCCTACTCTCCCCCCCCCTCCCCCCCCCCCTCCAGGACACCCCTTTAAGTCTGTGCACGCATGTAATATGAAATCCAGGAGTAACCCATCACTTAAAAATGACTGCTGGAAGGGGTGGTCAGCTTTACATAAATGCTCCCTGGCACTGTTTACTGTTTGCTACCATATCTATGGCCAAACACAGTGCACATGTTGTGGTTTCTATGGATTACCGGCAGCCCACCACCACAGATTCCACACAGGGGCCGCGTCGGGGGAATAACTCACATTTAGCTCTTAAGCTACAGCAATCAATATAAATTTAGCATGGTAATGATCAGGTGCACGGGGTGTAAGTCTCCTGTGTGTGTGTCTCTCTCTCTCTTTTCCCGGTATGCCACGGCGCTGCTGCTCCCAGAGGCCTGTGGATAACGGAGCTAAGGCTTCGCACTACACGTCAAGCCTCGGTTGAGGATTACAGCGGGGGAAACAAACAAACAAGGCTGTCTCAGAGCCTTAGCGACAGGCACAGGTAATAGTCGGCGCTAGTAATGAAGCCACTGATGGCACACACTTATGCTCACACACACCTCAACGGCCCTCAACACTCGTGAGTTCCCTTCCTGGAGCAGCAGAGGTATTTTAGACTGTGTTAAGGATATAATGGGACAAATAGAGATGATGTGATGAGGGGGTTGTGTGTGTGTGTGTGTGTGTGTGTGTGTGTGTGTGTGTGTGTGTGTGTGTGTGTGTGTGTGTGTGTGTGTGTGTGTGTGTGTGTGTGTGTGTGTGTGTGTGTGTGTGTGTGTGTGTGTGTGTGTGTGTGTGTGTGTGTGTGTGTGTGTGTGTGTGTGTGTGTGTGTGTGTGTGTGTGTGTGTGTGTGTGTGTGTGTGTGTGAGACTGATAGATGAGATGCTGTCTCTCAGGAGAGTGTCCGTTATGATGACTATCGCCAGGGGAGGAGAGTTGAGACAGTTGTTGCTCCTGGGTATTCAGATTGGAGTGTTGACAGGTTTATTATTGAAGTTTGTTTCTTTCCTCTATTCTTTCTATCACTGGATGGGTGATGTCAAGGTGTTATCGTCACTGTCTTCTTCTGTAGTTTCCTTCTTGACAGACAACAAATGTACAGTTTCCTCACCAGCTGGGCTGTTGCCACTGTGGCAGCCATCTCAAGAGGAGACAACGGTAGCGTAGATTAATTAAACGGCATCACACGTAATTCTTCGCTGTCGTTTTTATACTCAAAGTTGTAAACATTTGTACACCCTGAGATGCAGTATTGATGCCAAAAGCAAATCGAAATTGGCTGTACAGTAGGATTGTGCCAAGTGTAATCCCTCTCAACTGGCTCGCTGGCCTCGTTTATGTCAAGCAGGATGCCTAGCCAGGGTATCAAGGCCCGTAATGCAATTGACGACCCGCTGCCTCTGACATTAATAAAGATGGAACATGTACAGGAAATTAAACCCTCACTTTCCTATTGTAATGAGATCTTATCCATCATGATACTGTTTACCTCACAATCAGATAAAATGATCAAATTGAAGCCCAATCAGGCACTCACGCAATGCCATCGCTGTAACCTGCTGGCATTACTCTTCTAAATGGATGGAAAAGTGAATGGGATTTAAATAAAGACTCTATATGTTAATGGCCAGGGTTTAGCTCCCATGGTGATCCACTTTCTTCGAAGACTGGGGGAGAAGTGGTGGTTAGGGGGATGGGGGGTGGGGGGGGGGACTTGTAGAAGGCACTGAAGATGAATGTCAGTAGTTGTTGTGTTATACACATTTCTAATCTTCTTTTTCTTGCTTTTTAAAAATGCAAGACGTAGGAAAGTGAACATGTTGACCTCAGTAAGTGTCTCAGTGTCTCTGTGTCCTGGTTGGCCACAAGAGGGAAGTAGCTAGCTACAGAGACAGAACACAGGCCACAGGTTCATATTCACACTGCAGAGATGTGAGATGTATTAACTAAAAGGTATTATCATCTGCTTTACTTTTACAGCTTTTTTTTTCATTACATGAGTCTATGATCTTTGCTACAAAAGAGACGAAAGTATTATGGACAAGGAGATGAGGCAATGCAGAATTTAATGGTATTGGCTTTTATATGTAATAAGGGGGCACTGATCAAAGGTTCACAATACTCAAAAGCAGCTAGGTTGCACTCAGGAGAAGGACCAAGTGCTCTCCAGCCAGGCTGAGTAAATTGCCAGATCAGCTACTCAGAATTCAACTGGAAGATGCAAGTTAGTGGAGGCTAATTGAAGACAGATTTAAGGGGCATCCATCTGGATATGGAAAACCTCTCCTGCTCTCTTAGTCATTTCTAGTGAATATTAATAATGTTTTTGATATAATAGTGTATGTGAGTGGCGAGGTGGGGTGTGTTCCTCCAAATGAAGCAACTTAAAAGCCTGAAACGTACATGGTGAAATGACTCAGAGGGGATCTCAAGCGGACCATCCATTTACTTGCCCTCTTCGCCTCTCTTGGGCGCGGGGAGGGCGATGTTGGAGGAGCCACGCACTTAAGAGAAACAGCACATGTGGGATGTTATAAGCACCTGCTCAACATGGGTATATGAGCCAATTAAAGAAGTATGGGTGTATGTTGTCCTCCCCTACATGATTAGAATTTGGATCTCCGGCTGTGTGGCCCTTCTTGACCTGACTCACATGAAGATTGAATATTCCCTGGAAAAAGGTTGAGTTAATGAAGAGTACTGAGCCGCAGCCTGATCAAGAAGTAGGCCAGAATGGATGCAACCGCAGATTAATGAAGTCTCGTAGATAAGAGCGGTTTTAATTTGCATAAGACACTCTATAATAATTAATAGCATTATGTATGTAATATAGGAATTGTACATGCTGCAGAGTAAATGGAGGTCTAACCTGTAGTCTGTGCAGTACACACTGAGATGCACTACTATAACCGCTAATGGAAGAAGTTATGTAAACTTAAAAATACCTTAGTGTATAAATTCTATATAGCAAGTTAAAAATCCTATCTTCCAAATGTTACCCAAGAAAAGGTACGTCAAAGTGGAGCCAATATTACATATTTTGTATAATACTGGTATTATCCTGCATGATATCATATGTTTCATGTAAACTAGTAAACATTAGTTTAATAAAAGTAGAATATTGCCATCTGAAATCTAGTGAATTCGATTTTATGGTGGAGCACAGGGGTGTCAAACATACGGCTTGTGGGCGAAAACCGGCCCGCCAGAGGGTCCAATTCGGCCCGCGGAAACTTTAAGGAAAATAATTATTCGACCTTAACTGCAGTTTTCACAACTTTTATGTATTTAGTATGTATACAACTTGTACATTAAAGAGGCAGGGGGTTAACTTAACCTTCTTCCTTAATAGCTCCCACTTTAATTTGTATGGTGTTGTGTGTCAGTTCAGGTGGTCAGGACTACACAGATGTGGAAATGAATGTTAAATAATTCAATTTGACTGTGGCTCCTGAACTACACCCCTGGTTCAGCATTACATTGAAATACTCAAGGTAAGTGTAGTATGCAGTACTTGAGTAAATGTACTGCATATTGCCCTTAACTGCATCCCTGATTGCATGCTTGAATTGTCACAGTACGCTCCAAATGAGCAGAAAATACATTGAACACTTATTTTTAGTTAGTTTAAAGTAGTCAAATTAAAGTCCCAGTGAAACAGTGTCAAATTAAATTGTGGTGTGCACCCTGTGGGGTTTAGTTTCCAGAGGGAGTTAAATGAATTCCTTGAAATTTGATTGGATTATGGAAGAAAAAGCAAGAGAGAAATTGAGATATTGACTGTTCACCTCCTCCCATACCTCCATCACTTGTGTTGTTAGATCAGAGGGACGAGGATGAGGGTTAAAACAATAAATTAGACCTCAACCACATTCTCTGGTGATGTAAACAGCTTACTAATACCGGTGTGACAACTAAACAAGCGGCCGAGTGCTGTTCAAGATGAGTCATCAAACATATGTTTACAGGAAGAAGATATAAAAAAAGATGAATCTTATGAAAGAAATGAATTAATAATAGGACACAGATTTAGGAATTGTACAATGTATTTTTCAGTTCACTGTATTCGTAGCATTCATGCTGTTTAAACCACCAAGCTGTTTCTCTTCATGTGATCCATGTGTTCAGCTCCCATGGTTCAATTCTGTGACCCTTCGACATAATTTTTTTTCCTTCTGCTATGAAGTGCATTCAGATCTCACAGTGAAAACTGCAGGGCAGAGAACATCGTCAATATGGCATTCGCAACTGCTGTTATTTCCCCCAAGACATGGAATCACACATTTGAAACAATCCTCCGGGGAGATATTCAGACAGCATACCAACTGCTGGTTTCAAACCTCGCTGTCACACCGCTGCCGTTAACAGACTTTCAAAAGGGGACAAGAGAGAAATAGGTCAATAGATGTATTGAACCTATCAGCTGCCACAGTTTGTCATTTTATTTGGATGTTTGCTCGCATAAAATAACTTAGAAGAAATGATCAAATTGTAGGCACAATACAATGATGTGTGTCTACCTCAAGGCCTTTCGGTCATTATAAGTCAGAAGCCTTTTGTTGTGTATTTGAGATATTCATTTAGTGTTTCTATTCAACAGATCCTCTGTACCTGAAAGAAATATAGAGGTATTAAGAGAGAATTACAAATCCTAAAAAGCAGTCATCATCGCAGTGATTCCATTTAGTTTATGATTACTTACCCAGATGTCAGTGATGATGGAGGCATCAAATGGAGTTTTATATCAGTCCCCAATGTCTGACAACTATAATACGTTTTTCAATTTTACAACCTAACTTCCTCTTCCTCAACAAGGAGACATTTTCACTATGCTGCTTTGAGGTGCCTGGCCGCTGAGAAGCTGTTGTTAGAAAAAATACTCCCACCGCGCCGACAGGTGTCTGATTTCTATTCCCATGGCAATCGCACACCACAGCTAGATGCAGATTGCCTTATTTTGTGCAAAAATAATAGTGTATCTGGAAAAACTGGCCCAGACTGTCTTCAAGCCTTTAGATGAGATGTCTGTGTGAGAATAAATGATACAAGAGTGAAGGAGTGATTGTCGTAATGATAGATCCGTAACCAGACATTTTTCATAAATGGAAACTTGGGTTTGGGTCTGAAAAGAATCAAGAATGGGTTTGTCAAAGGTTGGGACGATTTAGAGAGATGTTTTTGTGCTAAATTGCTGCATCCTGGATGCTTTAGGTAATAGAGTTCACGTCTAGAATCAGACCATTTATAAAAGTTTGATTTCACGGTTGTTGGTAGACTAGATCAAGTTTGAGGAAGTTTTTCTGTCTTTTCTTACATTATTATTATTATTATTATTATTATTATTATTCTTTGATGATTACATTTGACATAATGTACCACTGAGGCATGAATAAATGGAGGCCTTTCAACATATATTTTACACTGAGGGTATATCAAGGCTCTCTTTCAATGCCATTTTCTTCTGCTATGCAAAATGGAAGGTTCTAACCTGGGGGTATGACAATATGATTAGAATGTGAAGTCATTCCCCCTCCATCCTCACGGCCACTGTGATAAAAAAATATAAGAAACTGATTAGGGAGGTAGAAAAAGCTTTAGTTCATTTATATTTCATACCATTTGAAAAAGTAATCTGACCTATAGACGCTCCGGAATATACTGGATATAGAAGTAAGCCGACATCTGAATAAGACTGCTTCATTTCAATGGTATTACTGCATTATTTACATCATTAAAAATCAAGTATAACTCATATTCAGGGGACAAATGCACTAATACAAGGTTGGAGATGAAAATAATATGACAGCGTGAGGGCACTTTGCAAAGAGCCATCTTAAATAAGCCTGATCAGTGAAGCATAATGTGATCGAGTACAGCATTCAGACTGTATATGGAATCTGTCAGGGAATATAGCATGCAGTTAATGTGCGATCACATCACATATAGTTCGAGAGTCTGACATTAGAGAGACACTGGTTGATCTCCATACATTATTAGGGTTGAGATGTGTCAGTTTCAATGTTCACTACATTGCCCTTGCGGTTAATAATTAGATATTTTGCAAACACTTTTTCTTTCAATCAATTATGAGAGAGTTAGAGGATTCGCCCAACAACTCTCATCTCATCAAACAGTCCACAGTATCATTTTTCTGTTTTAACCCTTCATTAACTGATTTCGTGCTGCACCTTGAGGCGGTAAACACCATATTTTTCCTCACAGTTTCTGGCCCTTACCGCTACACGAGGGAAATATGTTGCACTGTTGTCGCTAATGCTCCACTAAGTTTACCAGGTAGTCACTAGTTTTGTCTCCCTCATTTGTTGCCGAGTAATGAAGGGCATTTTGCGGTTTTAAAAATGTTTTGTAAAGAAAAAACAACGAAAAAAAAGTTGCCTGCGGTGGCTAAAATTGCCGCTGATGACAGCCGTGACAGTGATACAAAAAGTTAAGTGGTGAATTGGAAAACAATGAGCTAAAGAGGCTAAAACGGGCCGCAGATCTGAAAAAACTGAACAGTTAGTTATCTTGTGTTCCTATTTTTACACCTTAGCTTAATTATATATTTGTTTTGCAGAATGTGTAGGTTGTAACTGCAAACCAATGTAGCTGTAACACACAGTCTGGTGCTGTTTTTATTCAAAGTGCTAGTACAGTGTTCACTATTCAGTTTACTGTTGCCTCCCCCATACACATTCTGCTCTGCATCACCAAACCAAGGTGAAGCGGGATACTGACATGCATTAACTTTGACCCTGCCCAAACATTTACATACACAAAACACAAACCATGTCTGTTGATGCCCCCATAAACATGACACATATGTGATGTGCCTGTCACACGCAGGCCATGTCACTGTGACCGTGTGACATTGTGACAGAGCTCGTATGGCTATGAGCTTCTTCTCTGTTCATGTGTGTGGTGGTGGGATCATGGGGGGGGGGGGGGGGAGGGGGTTTGCATTTTCGGGTTTTTGATGAGTGTGATTGCGTAGGCGCGTTTATGCTGCCTCACTTTGACAGCGCTGGTCCGGCTCCATGCTGCAGGTCAGCTGGGGTTTAATTGTCAACCTTAAATATTCATGGGCACATTGAGTAGATAAATGAAGGTATAAGCACACTGTAACATTTTCAATAGGTCAGGTGTCACTGACTTCGCAGGATACAATTTACTGTATGATCCGATATTCGCTGCAATGCCAATTAATATGTTAAGAGTATGAAAAGAAACCCTAATGGCATTTTCCATTTATGCATTATGAAGTAACCCACAATGAGATGGATACCGTCCAGACTAAAGGTGCAGTGCAATAAAAAGGAGTGCTTTATGAGGGTGTTTTAAATAGGTATGAATCTATATAATTCTAACATAGACTCAAACCTTTGATTCTTTCAGTCATTACCTTTTACCTGAGCATGTGTCCCTCTTGATAACCCCAGCACAGTGGTCAAATGATTTCACGGTTTATCATCTTACTCTCGGACAAAAGGGATCAAAGCATCTGGACTCCAGCTCTTTGTAAGTTTTAAATGAGCTCAGTTAGCTTTATCACTTAGCCTTACACAGTAATCTGTTCCTACTTAATATTTATCCAGCAGCTGCCAGTTGTAACCATTATGTGTCTAACTTAACTAACTACCTCATAAATGAGTTAATAATTAAACAGAATGTAAACATGTGAATTTTAAATGTTATTGTTCTGTCTCGTTAAGATGGTACAATATTTATTGCCAATCATTTTTTCTTTCACAATGGGTATAGTCTTTCTAGACATTTTATTTTTAAACATGACAAATTTGAAATAAGTAACTTAGCAAGAAAATGGAATCCAACCCAACCTAACTCAGCCCCCAGCTGTCCCCCTCTTGCCAAGGTTAGCCTCCCCTCTTCCTCTGTGCTTCCATCTTTCTCCTTAATGGCTTAGCCGACAATAATTAACCCTGAATCCTACAGAGACGGGCCAGTGAGAGATTGATGGCCTCGTCGGCCCGCTACACCTGTTCTGCCACAAGGCTCCCAGTAACCAAACCATGGCCAAATATGACTGCCCTGGAGCCACGTGTGCTGAAGTCAAAGACAAACACAGGTCCTCCCCAGTGGCCTGGGTGTTCTGTATAGGGCAACATAGTGACCACAACCTCTGATTGCACTCATTATTCCACTGCTCTAAGGGGCCATCCTGCAGTCCCTTTTGTCCCAATTATCTACATTGTCCCTTAAAATGTCTATTCAACTGCAGCTACACCTTCTTGCATACAGATGTGCTGACTTACTTATCAAAGCATATTTTATCAGATCAATCCTTTGGTCAGTGAATCCATTTAGGCAAGGTAACAAGTGCACATTTGGGAATTTGGCAGCTTGTGCATGGTTTATCATTCACAAGGGCAGTTATTTTATTTTAACAGTTGTGGCTGTGCCCCCTCCCCCCCATTATATACTAAGTTAATATAAATATTTGTTTGCTCTTTTGACACCTTGCCTTAAAATATGCATGTGCAACCACAGTTCAGAGAAATATACCATCAGTTGTAGCACACTTGATTTTGTTGTCAGTGTTTATCAAACAGTTTTTTGCTGTAGATTACTGCTGTGAAAGCAGATCGTCATGCCGATTCCGAATGGCGTTTCCAGGCTTTACACATGTGCTTATTATTACCATGAACAGATGTTAATTATTTTTTCCCCCCATTCACTTTACTTGAGATGTTCCTCACTCCCTAAGGTGGAGGCGCTGGTCTTCTTCTCAGCATGGTGGGGTGAAGCATGGGCCTCTGCCTTGTTTGCTGCAGAGGGGCTTTTGGGACTGGGGGAATAATCGAATGCAGAAAACTGTTTAATTTTTCATAAACAGAGGAACCACCAAATGCACACAACTAACAATGTACCCCAAAGCAGATGTAGAGCGTTTTTAATTTATGGAGAACTGAGCGAAATGGGCAGATGGAGCAAGAGGAGGTGGAGGCATGCTGAGGGACTCCACTTTTCCTCTCTTCTCACCTCACAAACAAGAGAAGCCTGTGAGCGTGTGCCACAACACACACAAACACACTCCCACACACCGCTCAAAGACACGAGCACATGCACAATCGCAGACATGTACCACCCCCACCATTTCCATGCACACTTCCCACCAGCTTCCATCACAACCACCACACACACACACACGAACACACACACACTTATGGCCCCTTTTTCAACACAATCCCACTCTACACTGTAACCTACAACCAAACACACATGGATAAGTCCCTCTCCCACACACACACAGACACGCAAATACAACCAAAATGGACTCTTCACCATCCGCGCCTCACTGACACGAATAATCAAATCCTCAGGGTTTGACCGGAGCCGATAGAGAACACTCAGTAATGAACTGCCTCATCTACAGTCTGCAGGAAGTAGACAGGCTTCATTCTGGCGGGCCATATGTAGGTATGAATATGCATGGGAATCTGTCATACAGGCAACAAGCACTACATATATATGATGCCAAAGGTCGCCGGTGCGAGGAGTGAAATTAGCTCTCAGTTGGGCATTTGGAGACATGTAAGACTGTGTTTGGAAGCCGTGGGCGGACTGTGAATCATGCTAATGTGTGAATTTAGTCCTTGGCTCTCATTTAGAGGACATCATTGATTGAGAAGTTTAGCCACTTAGTATTATATGTTTTATTAGAGGTAGGAGAAAAATGTTGAAGTCAATTTGGTGCATGTTGCAACGTGGAGATAAAGATATGGTCGTTCACATTTTATCTTCCTGGCATAATCATTGGAGCAGCCATTGCATTTTTAAAAGACAAGGAGATGCTGTATGTAGAATATTTATGTTGAATTTAATCAGGAGCTTAACAGAAAAGGTATCCAGTATTGAATGCACACACAATTGCACAGAGGCTTTCTATATTCTTAGGGTAAAAAGCACCACAATTACCAAGTTCCCAGAAGGATTTGTATTAGCATCTGCATGTTTGAATATAACATGATGGTCATCCTAATACAGCATGCAGCCTGCCAATATTTAAAAGTTGTAGGATGATAGTCAGATATACAGTGGGGCAAAAAAGTATTTAGTCAGCCACCAATTGTGCAAGTTCTCCCACTTAAAAAGATGAGAGAGGCCTGTAATTTTCATCTGAGGTATACTTCAACTATGAGAGTCAAAAAATGAGGAAAAAAAATATCCAGAAAATCATATTGTCAGATTTTTAAAGACTTTATTTGCAAATTATGGTGGAAAATTATTATTTGGTCAATAACAAAAGTTCATCTCAATACTTTGTTATATACCCTTTGTTGGCAATGACAGAGGTCAAACGTTTTCTGTAAGTCTTCACAAGGTTTTCACACACTGTTGCTGGTATTTTGGCCCATTCCTCCATGCAGATCTCCTCTAGAGCAGTGATGTTTTGGGGCTGTCACTGGGCAACACGGACTTTCAACTCTCTCCAAAGATTTTCTATGGGGTTGAGATCTGGAGACTGGCTAGGCCACTCCAGGACCTTGAAATGCTTCTTACGAAGCCACTCCTTCGTTTCCCGGGCGGTGTGTTTGGGATCATTGTCATGCTGAAAGACCCAGCCATGTTTCATCTTCAATGCCCTTGCTGATGGAAGGAGGTTGTCACTCAAAATCTCACGATACATGGCCCCATTCATTCTTTCCTTTACACAGATCAGTCGTCCTGGTCCCTTTGCAGAAAAACAGCCCCAAAGCATGATGTTTCCACCCCCATGTTTCACAGTAGGTATGGTGTTCTTTGGATGCAACTCAGCATTCTTTCTCCTCCAAACAGGTCTAGTTGAGTTTTTACCAAAAAGTTATATTTTGGTTTCATCTGACCATATGACATTCTCCCAATCCTCTTCTGGATCATCTAAATGCTCTCTAGCAAACTTCAGACGGGCCTGGACATGTACTGGCTTAAGCAGGGGGACACGTCTGGCACTGCAGGATTTGAGTCCCTGGCGGCGTAGTGTGTTACTGATGGTAGCCTTTGTTACTTTGGTCCTAGCTCTCTGCAGGTCATTGACTAGGTCCCCCCGTGTGGTTCTGGGATTTTTGATCACCGTTCTTGTGATCATTTTGACCCCATGGGGTGAGATCTTGCGTGGAGCCCCAGATCGAGGGAGATTATCAGTGGTCTTGTATGTCTTCCATTTTCTAATAATTGCTCCCACAGTTGATTTCTTCACACCAAGCTGCTTACCTATTGCAGATTCAGTCTTCCCAGCCTGGTGCAGGTCTACAATTGTGTTTCTGGTGTCCTTTGACAGCCCTTTGGTCTTGGCCATAGTGGAGTTTGGAGTGTGACTGTTTGAGGTTGTGGACAGGTGTCTTTTATACTGATAACGAGTTAAAACAGGCGCCATTAATACAGTTAACAAGTGGAGGACAGAGGAGGCTCTTAAAGAAGAAGGTACAGGTCTGTGAGAGCCAGAAATCTTGTTTGTTTGTAGGGGACCAAATACTTATTTTCCACCATAATTTGCAAATTAATTCTTTAAAAATCAGACAATGTGATTTCCTGGATTCTTTCCCCCCATTTTGTCTCTCATAGTTGAGGTATACCTAGGATGAAAATTACAGGCCTCTCTCATCTTTTTAAGTGGGAGAACTTGCACAATTGGTGGCTGACTAAATACTTTTTTGCCCCCCTGTATTTATGTTACTTATTAGTTAATATTTAAAAAACAACATCAACTATACTGCATTTTCAATAAGGGTTTAAAGGTAACATATTTCTTTACGGTCACAGTTTCAAACACCATGTTGGCTTTGTAAATAAAAAAAAAACTGTCTTCAAAAGAGTAATTCTGTTTATTGAAGTTGTCAAAAACACATATGTAATCTGGGATTTAGGAAAGTGTTGTTGCATTACAATGTCATTTTCAGGAGAGCAGGCTGCCACTGTGAATTTATTTGATGCTATATGAAAACAGTGATTAAAGGTGCATGGTCAGTTATTAGTAGTAGTAGTAGATAGTTGATCAATTTGTGCATTATTTTTTTTACAGCTTTCCTTCCTTTAAGTTAATATGCACTGGTTACAATATCTGCACTGTATCGACCTCGCAGGCTCTTGTACTTGACATCAATGTAGTTTTGTTCAAGTAAGATTTTCTCCCAACTGACTTGTCACTGCATTTCAAAACCCAAATCCTTCTAGTAAAATAAATAAATAAAATACATATTTTTTGTGAGGCTGCTGTTCCAACAAGCAAAACTATCTCCAGCTTGTTAACTATTTATTTGAAGTGACATTCGAACAGCATTATGCTTCACCAACACACATGTGTCCCCAGGCATGGCCCAGACGGCCTCACTGTCCCGCAGTCTTTCTGCTGTAAATTCCCCACTTAAAATTTCATGATCTCCGCTCGGCAGGATACCACTTCCATCATGAAAGAGTTCTCAAACCTAATAACCGTTACTACTCTGGCGGAGCCATCAAAAACCTATTTGTTTCAACAAAAGCCCTCTCCCCCATGCAATGCTGCCGGGTAATAATGCCAGATAGGTTTTAAGGGCAATGAATTGTGGAATTACCATTTTCTCCTCTCTCTGTCTCTGTCTCTCTCTTTCCTTCCTTTCTCTATCTCTCTCACTCTCTTGAGATCATTATATTAAACACTTAATTATTCATTGGTAATGCCTGTCATGGTGAAATATTGTCCTCTGCCAATCTGAATGCATCATAGTGCCTGGGCCTGCCTCTCTCCTCGAGGTTAATGGCACAGCCCTCACTTGCATTAGCTTGGCTAAATGCAGTGCACCTCATAAGTCAAAGTTCTCTAAGTGAGTGGAGAAGTCATCACCTCGAGCGCTCTCTTTTTCTTTCTCCTTCAGCACGTGGGTCAGTGAGATCATCCTCACACAGGAACTAGCTCTAAACACGCACACACAACACACGTGTCCATATTGGATCTTTATTGTTTTTGCTGAAGGATGCTTTGGGCTTGACAGAACGGTTGAAGCTGAATGGGGCCCGCCATCAGGGCTTTTAAAGGTGAGGGGTGAATGGACTGGATTCATGCACTGCACTCATGGACTGAGCATCCATAGATGGCCCCTATAGGGTACAGAGTATTATGACTAAATTATGAGACTGACATTAGTCATTCCATACCACATGTTCAATTTGGACGGACACACACAGTATTAAACAGATTACAGGAGATAGTGGTGACAAGATCTCTCAGGTCTGATGCGAAGATGCATGGCAGCCTCTTGTGTTAATACACTCTGGCATTCAATATTTCTTCAGCAAATATGCAGTGCTAACAAAAATGATAGTTTTGTGCACTTAAGCAAATTGCATGTCGATTACATCTTCCTGAGATTGCCAAAATGAAATGTATTTTATCATCGGTTAACAGGGTATTACACGTTATAAGAAACCTTTCGGGATTAAAAAAAAACATTTAGTTGTGTGCCAATAACAAGGAAATGCTGACATATGAGCAAACATTTCACCAGCATTGCAGCTTTTCTCAGTGGCAAATAAAATGAATACAAAAAAACTATTAATTTCATTTGAAAGGAGGTCAATCTGTTTTAACCCCCGCTGAATGAAGTGGCAGAGAAAAGGGGGCAAAAGGATGCCGGAGATTAATACCTTGTCTTGGAAGCCAATATGGATCATTATTTCACAGCCTTCTATTACCTGGTTAAACATGTATGACTTTATGTCAGCACATTATTAAAGGTGCCAGCGAAAAGGCTCTATTGCTGCCCTGATGCTTACCTCACCACTTGGCCATCCAGGAAAGATCACAGTGAGAAAAAAAAAGAAAAAGTTATTGGAAAGCAGTCTTTCTCAGCAGATTGTGTACCTTCTCCAAGGACCATAATGAAAACAACGTGCTTACAGTCATGTTTGAATCTGCAGAAAACATATAAATTACTGGTGCATTCTTAACTATCAGGTATTATTGAACACCACTGCAGTCCTATTATCTAATGATCTTCTTTAGTACATTTGTGGCTTTCCTAGGTAAATCATTTGTAAACTTGGAAGAGACAAAATCAATTCCATTCATGAAGTGGAGCAACTCAGTGTTTTGCTTTCATACTTTAGATGCTCATTAAAATGGAAAGAGGAGAGAGAAAGTATCAAGGGGCCAACACAAATACCATCGCTGGTTCCTTTAAATCATTTGTTTGTTATTAGGTAATGACTCCTGAAGTCAAACAGCGCATTTGGATGAGGACATTTCTGACCTTCACTTCACAGTTGACTCTCCTCACTGTAGAGCTCATTAGTGAACCATCTAATCTCATTAGACAATGCTAGGCTGTGGTGGCACCGCGACAAAGTAACCAGCCTCTCTCTCTCTCTCTCTCTCTCTCTCTCTCTCTCTCTCTCTCTCTCTCTCTCTTTCTCTCTCACTCTTTCTCTCTCTCTCTCTCTCTCTCTCTCTCCCTCTCTCTCTCTCAATTCAATTCAATTCAAAGGGGCTTTATTGGCATGAAAGTTAAATTAAACAATGTTGCCAAAGCATCACAATACAAAATAATTAACAACATTAACATTTCAAATGTTCACATATTATTGATGATATATATATACAGTGATACAATTACATTTCAACACGTGTGTGTGTGTGTGTGTGTGTGTGCGTGTGTGTGTGTGTGTGTGTGTGTGTGTGTGTGTGTGTGTGTGTGTGTGTGTGTGTGTGTGTGTGTGTGTGTGTGTGTGTGTGTGTGTGTGTGTGTGTGTGTGTGTGTGTGTGTGTGTGTGTGTGTGTGTGTGTGTGTGTGTGTGTGTGTGTGTGTGTGTCATTCACTGTCCCTCAGGTTGTGGCATGTGTATACATATTGGGCAGCAAGATGTGCCTTGTCTCCTTCTCCTAGGAGTACTCTCTCTCTCTCTCTCTCTCTCTCTCTTCGGCTTGGGCCCCGGAGCAGAAACAGGTGTGGGAGCGGGCGTGCGAGGCTGGGACAGGCGGGGTCCTCGCTAACCCTTCTCCTCTAATTGATGTGGATGCCAGAATGCTCTCGCTCTCTGCTGCCTTTCATAACAGTTGGTGTTTGGCAAGAGGCTTTCATGTTTGTTTTAGCTGATGCTTTGCTACTTATTGTCTCTGTCGAAGGAATATTTTTGCATCCTTAGTTGAATTGAAACGTGTTCGTCCCTCGTGAACGTGGATGCCAACTGCTCCAAGACACATTATCGTAACACAGACACTTTTGAAACTTCTAGCAACAATCTGATGTTGATTTAGTTTCTTTCTGTAACTATTTACAAGAACACTTCTGCACATAGAGAGAGAGACGGAGGCGCTGCAGCACAGCTGTGGGGATTCAACCATGTTTGAGCTCCTTAGGCCATAAGCGTATAGGACTGGATATTTGCATGTTGACTACAATGATAATTACATTTTGGCTTGCTGTTACATGTAAGTCATGCAGGTTTACAATGTTAGGATGCAAGTCTTAAATCATTCACATTATTTCCTGATACTTATCCTTTTTTTCTAGGAGGCTAATCTCAACATTAACAATGAGCTGGTTTTCTGATGCACCTCATTGATATTTTTCACTCTCAACATTCTTACCTCAGCATCAAATTTAGGATTTATGCACGATTTCTCCGCGAGGCTCATATTCCAGATCATGTGGAGCCCTATTTATTGTTGCAGCTTATTTAAATAATCACCCGCATGTCAGCGCACATTATGGCCCTCCGTCAAGGTAATAACACACTGTCATTGCTGTTGGGAAGCAAATATTAAACCATAGATCAACGTTTAACAATGGATAATGGACTGTATCTGCATGTTTCCGTTTCCATTTCAGTTGGCCTTCGGCTATATTAGAATCATTTAATGCTCCAAATAATATAAAAAAAAGGCTGTGTTGGTATTATTGCTTTTCTTGATAAATAGTTAAAATCCATGTTACATGTATTATAGAATATGAGGTTGTTTGCATGTGACAGACTGTGATGTTAGTGAGCCAGTGTGTTTGAATAAATAGCAGAGTAACAAAAATCACATATATATATATATACTATAAATGAATCTTTCTCTTTGATTTATATGTGCCTGTGAACAGTGCTGCATATTTAAAATGAAATAATAAAGTGTAAAAGGTTTACTGTTTCCTATGGAGACCGTAGAGCTGAGCCTTCAGCACCCAATTCCATCATCTTTCCTGGAAACATTTGTACACATGTAGTTAGAACAATTCAAAACTGCAATCACCGCTATGTTTACCAGCTGAAAATGTTGCTTAAAAAATACCTGATCCCATAAACAATTTGCAAGTTGGGTCAGAAAGGTCCAAAATAGGAAAAGAGCAGAAAATCACTAAAGCCAAGGTCAACTACAGAGTTACCAAATGGGTCTAGATGCTACTGTTTGATTGGTAACTAACTGTCTAACTTTAGTCTTTCCAGGTACACACACACACACACACACACACACACACACACACACACACACACACACACACACACACACACACACACACACACACACACACACACACACACACACACACACACACACACACACACACACACACACACACACACACACACACACACACACACACACACACACACACACACACACACACACACACACACACACACACACACACACACACACACACACACACTTCCTTATCAGTGATTGTGCTCCAGGTTCAATGAACCATCACTTGGATAATCTCCCCGGCAGATCAGTGTGTGTTGGGTGCCAGGCCTGCAGCGTTTGCCCCAGGGATTCCTCTTTGGATCAGCTGTTGCTAGCTGAGCCAGCGGCTAACAGAGCCCTGGGGAGCTCCAGGTGGGTCTGATTAGCTCTCCACGGAAGAGAAGGGTCAAGGGAAGGCAGCTCGGGTTACCTTTGCAGAGGTGGAAAAGGAAGAGAGAAAGGGGAGGTAAGAGAGGAAAAGCAATGTGTGGCGGACAGGCAAATGAGTGGTAGCGGGGCAGTGAGTGGGGAATTAGACACATGTCGGGACGAGGTCTCAATTTTCCCGCAATCAGCACGACACCTGGCCTCATCTTAATTGGTCAGGATACCTCACCTAATCCATCGCCTGTCTTCCTTGGTGTCTGGAGCCCTCTAAGCTCCATACAGCACTGAGGCGAATGGACAAAAGCCAGGGATGAAAAAGGGGCCTCTCTTGGACACCTAATCCAATTAGATAACTGTTGGAAAACCCTGAGTGGAGTTTCACATCCCTTAAAAGTAGACGCGAACTCTGGCAACCTCTGTGACCCCGGAGAATGCCATCTTGTTAAGAGTCACAGCAGGGACCCCTATCCCCCCCTCTTGATCTCTTTGACCAGGGGCTGTGGGTTTGAGTGTGTGTGTGTGTGTGTGTGTATGTGAAGAGCAAGTCTAGATCTCATCCAAGTCTTAAATAAATCAGTTTTCAGAAGGAGCTCTCCTGATAGTTGTTTAGCGGCGCTTCTGTTTGTTTTTGCGTTTAAACTTAATTAACTCTTTAATACTCTTATGTAAACACAAACAAAACTAAATAAAACAGAACAACACTCAAGCATATAAAAGCAAAGAAAGTGCACTACAGGGACCCGTCTGATTTATTCATATTTACAGAATCACAATTGCCTTAGGTGATATCTTTGCCTGTAAATACATGAATATGTATCAGTGCTTTTTGAGACATGCTATGATTTATACATTTCCCACACAGCTCCCTTCTTTTATTAGCGCGTTGAAACGTTTGAGGCGCTGCATTTAAAAGCTGTTGTTTTCCATTTCTGGAACATACCTAGGTATTGTAAACTTTTAATGTGCCCTGCCAAATTGGCGTGGCCTCGGAAACTGCCCTTAAATGTTTGCTGAAGGGGGGCACTGACTGCCCCTCGTAATACCCCATAATGTCCCTGCGTAGTGATCAAACAATGAAATGTAATCAGTGGCCTCCAGTCTACTTCCCGTAAAAATGTGTTCTCTAATATAAAGTTCATTTCTATGAATATTAAAGCAGCATATCATCTGTTGAATATTTCATTTGATCTCTACCTTAAATAATGCAAAATAGGGAATAGAACATTCGCCCCTTTTTCATATCGACGATGACTTTGTCCACTATTGTATATATCACACATTACATTACCAGCGGTGGTATCTTTAATATAGGGGTAGTTAAAAATGGAACCTTCTACAACGGATATTACGCCACAGCTTAGGGGCATTTTGGCTGTCACTGAAATAGAGTGAATCAGAATGATGAAGTTTAAAGTAAATGTGTCATGTGAAACATTGCTTTACACCTGCTCACTGTGAATGGACTTTGAATGAGCTGAGTGGCTGGAAAAACTGGAAGAGAAAGTAACAAAGCATACTGTAAAGCAGATTCTTGGCACATACTGAATCTGTAAGACATGAAAATACTAAAAATAATTATGTAAAGGCTGCTCTGGCTCCATGCACAGCTTTGGATGCTTATCGAGTATAATTGTGTGACATTATAAGGATGCAAATGAAGTGTGTAGACATGGCAACCCTGTTGGAAACAGCCTTGAGGCTGTCCCCCCTTTGTTTCCTTCCGCTCTCAGCCATGTTCTAATTGTATTATCCCGTCATTTTAGTTATTTGCTTCTCTCTCGTTTGCTGTCTCCCTCCTCTGAATGTCTTTGTATAGCACAATCATCAAGGTGATAATTGCATTACCAGTCCCCAGTAAGAGACATTCTTAATTATTTCAGCATTAGGCGGTAGTTATACAGGCAATTAATGCTTGACTTCACAATTATATACTTTGTTTGATTGCCTTTTATCAGCAGGATACAATGGGCTTATTTGCGGCTGACAAGAAGAGCACCACAGTTTTATACAAAAGATAAGTGATGTGACATTCCCTGTATGGCTTCCATTCACATGCAAACATCGCATGTTGCGTTGAAGTGCTTTTAATCTCACAAACACCCCACGCATGAAAACAGTTCCGCAGAAATTTGTGGACGTTGGATGAGCTGTCAAGCCATGAAAAGCAGTTTGGGTCAATCTGTGCTTTGGAAGACTTCATGCATTATCCGCGAGTCTCACTTGAGTCTGAATTGTTGACGCCTTCATTGCAACACTCGCTCATATGGATTGTTAAAGTGCCATGCTTTGATGTGCTAAGGAGTTGTTTGAAAGTCTTTATTGTTAACTGACTTCTCTCTGTATCACTCCTCGAGTATCGGCAATCCTAACAGTAACACGCTTGAAATGTGTTGCTAATAAGTGACATTATATTTTATATGCTGCTTTATAATTCAATTCAGGCCTAATTGCATTGAGGTATACACCTGGCACTGGTCCTCACTACCACATTCCTCTTTCTTTAAAGTCTTGGCCCGGGCATCAAAGCCGCCTGGTTTTGATGATATTTTGGCACTGCTCATTGTTGGCTGCAACTTAAATGGGCTTTGAGTGTTGCATGTTAAAAAAAAAAAGGGCCGCAGTTCTTCATCTCAGCAGAACAGGATATTATATGAACTTTTCAATGTCGGACTTTATAGGAAATATTCTTAAATATTAAAGGAAACTGCAAACCAGAAAGGGTCCACAGAGCCTCATATACAGTGTGTTATCATCGTTTTCTTCATCCCATGCTATTCTACTGAGTCAATATTATGGACCTATGTACCAGACAAGATTTAGCACACTAATGGACCAGACTAGTGGCTGGTCTTGTGCGCTCTATGGACAGAAACTTAACAGAAACATGACAACATTACCACAAGCTACATTTGGTTCAGATATCGGCACCAGATGTCGAATTCAATAATCTTTTTTTTTTTTTAAAACACTCAATGGACTGACGATATGAATGATATGGCAGAAAAGAGAAGGGTATAAGCAAGTATTCTTAAGAAAGTGAATTCAGTATTGTTTACAGATGTTCATTTGTATTAGCTATCTGCTAATTCATGGCTTATTATGATCTTCATCATTCTGTGTAACTGTCAAGCTAAGGTACTTTTAGACTGTTGTATTGATTCATTGATCATGATTCGACTGGAAAAGAGGCAGCATGAACAACTCTGGCACCCTAATGACGAAAAAAGTTGTTTTGAATCTGCGTTTAATCGTCTCTGAACAATAGCGCTTCGAGATTTGTCTTGGCAGATGAGAAGCGCGATATAAATTACATGTATTATTATTATTATTATTATTACTAGATTACTAGGAAGCAAAACCCTGGAAATACAAACTTTTACACACAGCTCAATGTCATATTGGCTCATCAACATGTTATGTCTACATATTGACCCTTTGCTCTGCTAGAACAGCCCTTCTGATGCAACATAAGCACACACCCAGGACACATAGAGCCACATGAAAATCTTATTTGAGACGCAATTCTAAATTGTATTGCTTTTCTTATGCCTGATGTGTGTGTCTTGAGAACATGATTGTTATAATAAAAAATAAAAGAGATACAGCCCTGTTTACTGTAATGATGCTACTGCCGTCAGAGCTAAAAATGAAAATGACAAATATTGTAACAGCACAATAAAACAACTTGCCTGTTGTATTATTTATTGGGAAAACATTTTCAGGGTGCATTTGTTTGGTTTTTAAGATCCGTTTTCAACTGGAGTGGAGAAATGGTTATGCAACTAACATTTCTGATCTTTATACAAGATACAATTATCATGGAAAGCAAAGTGTACACTGATCTGTAAACATGTCATTCTGAGCGCATGAATACTCTCTTCAAAGGACAGGAGTAAAAGCTACACTTATGTACAGTAATGATGTTTATTTAATATTTTCTTCATTTGATTTACAATGTATTCTCAATTGATGTCAAAATCTTGGGAAATTGCTTTTAATGTATAGACTTTATTTTCATAATGTTTAGATACTTTACTTTAGTATTTAAATGTTTTGCTACTTTTTACTTCTACTTCACTAAATGTATTAAATACCTTTAATTACTTTACACATTTGGATTAATGATGTGAAATATAATCAGAACTTAAATAAGACTTTAATTACACCTGGAGTAAATTCATACTGCATCAATAATTATTATCAACATATATAATACTGTATATATTATTCTGAAATGGACCAATCTGCATAATGAGTACTTTTACTTTAGTTGTTTAAGCATATTTTGATGCTGATACTTTAACACTTTTACTTGAGTAACATTTAGAATGTTTTGACTTTGACTTGTAACAGAGTATTCCTACACTCTGGTACTTCTACTTTTTCTTAAGTACAAGATCTGAGTACTTCTCCCACTTCTGTCAAAAGGTCACCATGAACCTTATGTATAGGTTAAGGTAAGCATTATTGTACGATGAAAAAAAAAGGTTTCATCTACCTTTTAATTACTATTCACCACCCGGCCTGCACACAAAGTGACTCAAATCAAACGACCTCAGGATGGTGCGGGATCGACAGGTGCAGCTGGGCCGGTTAGCATGCTACATCCGATGCTAAAAACAGGCGGATGCTGCAGGTGACTTCTCATTCACTTGTGAAATGTTACCCTTAGTTTTCTGTTTATGACATCGCTGTTAGAGATACAGTATTAACCCCAAAAACGTCTTCAGCTTCAGAATGTTTGTAAACTCCGAGGAGCACAGTGAACACAGAGAGGATGAGTGGGCTTGTTATAAACATTTCACATGGAAGGAGATGGACTGATAACGTGAGCATGAAGAGGCGCTGCTGTGCCCAGGACTTCACACACCTTCACACCGGTACAGTAAGTGAGAACACACAGATGGTTGTAACTCTTGAGAGAACACAGTTAAGCAAGTGTTCTGTGTGAATGTGTGCACCACGGGTTATGCTAAACCTGTTGCTCTTTTTTTGCTTTCATGTGTTGGTTTTTTCTGCCGCTGTGCAGTTTTCTATGAATGTTGTTGTCTGCTTTGGTGGAGTTTTATTCTGCTGTGTAGATATGTTTTATTGCTGTAGCCTAATAGGCTAATGCTCTACACCCGCCGAGGTATAGGATGTTTTTATTTATTGTGGATCATGTTTGATTAGTTTTCCTGAGCTGTTTTCTTGTTTGTTGGCTATACTGAGGAAAGCAGTTGTGATTTGAGTTGTACTGTATGCACACGCTGTAAATTGTTGTTTATATAAATGGGTCTTGGTTTGGACATGAGGCCTCTGTGGTGGGCCTATGTTGACATGCTAACGCATTTCATTGTGTAGCCTCAATGTGTTATTTATTTATCAGTACTTCCATCACATTACCTAATCATCATTGATTTTTTTTTTTTTTTTGCAGTTTCAAGGCACACGTGAAATTGCTTCAATGTAACCAGATTTTTTTTCTTGAGAATAACAAACTATGTATATCCTCTGTGAAGAAGTCAGCCAGCTTTGTAAAAGCAATATTCTAAGATCATGACACCAGCTCCAGGTTAGACTCTTATTATAGGAAGAATAATAACAGCAACTTTACAACATGGTTAACTCTCTGATGTAGTTTTTAAATGTACAGGTATATAGTAGTGCAATAAGCCTACAGAGAAAATAATTGCAGTTATTCCTCTGCTCAGTTCACTTTTTTGTTACATAAAGAAATCCACTAAGAGGACATCATTATCTTATCTTCAGCGTGCTGTAACTTTTTTATTTGCTTCCTGAGCTCTCCTTTATTACTGTTAATGATAATTAGAAATGTTATTACTATTCTCATATTCTGGACTTGAGGGGCACTTCACTCTTAGAGGGCAGCTTGAGTTACAAAAGTAGCTTTTATCTGCAACTCCCTTCCTGACATCGACCCAAACACAAACCCCACACACACTGGCATCCACCCTCACACACAGGCCGCAGTAACAAACACATGCACAGCAGTCATTGCCCATGCAGCAGGACATACATCAAGACCACCGTGTGGACATCAAAGATCAAATTACACCTCCCAGTATGAGACACATTGATAACCCCGATGTCAGTAGGAATCCAATCAAAATCTAAATTGTGCCCCACTAAAACGGCCCCCTTGATTAGTTCTCCAATAAAAATCCATTTCCTGCCCTCGTGCCTATTTTAGGCAGTTTATTTCCCCTGTGGTATCAAGCAATAGGCCCTGCACAGGACTCCCATCTCAGAAGGCCTGGTGTGAAGCATGTCTGTCTGGAGTGCTTTACAGGAGCTTGATGCTTCTGTCCGCCCCCCGACCATTTCCAATGATTATACAGGCCTACCGTTAGCTTTTCCAATATTCACCGCTGGCTCAACCTTTTGTGTCCACCCTGGGCAGAACTAAATGGGAAGTGCTTTTAGAAGATTGTTGTGCAATCTTTTTTTTTTTTACCCCTTCTTTTATCTTGCAATCCTGAATTGTAGCTATCTTGCAGAGAGAAATGGCACAGCTATCGTTCTACTCTCACTATCACAGGAATGGCTACAAAATATCTCTTGATGGGTAGTCTTGTATTTTATAAAAAGCAACAGAAGTTATGTATGGACTTGTATTACCATGATTACATGCTGCAATTATTATGTAAATCCAAATGTAGCACTTCAAGTAATATTTCTCTTTTTGTGCACTTCCATGCGCTTACCTCTTTGTTATTCCTCTGGTCCCTACATCATGTGTTCCCTGGAGTGTGTATTCGCCACTGATGCTTGTCTATATTACCGACTCTATAAATTGCTGTTGAGCACAAATGATGTGTTTTAAAATGACCCCAGAGTCCAGGATTGATGGTACAATTAACCTTCTTTCTCTAAAAGTACAATGGGAGAGTTTTGGAGTGTGTGTGTGTGAAGAAATAACTGATAGCTTATTGAAGTGACATACAGTGCTGATTGTTGACTGAAGGTATGGTAGTTGAAGTACAGCATGCAATATACAGTATACTCATACTGTTAACTTCTCAGCACTAACACAGTATCAGGCATGCTTTCAAAGAGAGTACTACTGTGGAAAATGCTCTGGCTCTGCAGGGAGCTTTCTTTCCTACTAAAACATATCCTATGTCATCAGCTTGGCTTGGGCTTGAGACCTAAAATATTGAACAAAAAGAATGGATCAGAAAGTTGAGGTCTGGAGTTTTCCATAAATATTTTACTTATCACTTATAAGGATAATAACACTATCGAGTTGCATCACGTCAACTGAAAGATCCAGTGTTTTTCGAGTAGTTTGACCAATAGAGTCAGGATATATAGGCCTCTGCAATTCTGACCACTCTTTCACCCGTCTACTAAATTGCTAGATTACCACTTTAAAAGAAATACAATTTAGAAATGTTCCTGATGGACACAGATCGTATTTCAAACCCTTCTCTCTTCCTATTATTTTTCCTGTTTTAAAAAAAGACATGCAAAAAAAACCCACAGAAATAACTCTGAAATTCTAATGTTATCTTTGGGGCCCTGAGAACCCAATGCCCTCCTATAATAGCTCCAAAAACATAATTAACCTCATAGTTTAATCAGTTTGCTGACTCTTCCTAATTTATGACAATTGCTTATAAACATGAATTTGAACTATTGCCATGTTTGAGAAGTCAGTGAGCACACATTCATTCTAATTGAAATTCATAAGTGTCCACAGCTGTAAAACATGGTTAAATATCCCCTAATTGTATTTGATGTTTATCTGTGGTTGCTGGTTCTAATGGACCTGAAAGTAACATGAAGGTTAACACATAATGGTCATTTATTTTCCACTGTTTATTTAACATGGGTTTTAAATAAATAAAATGTCTGTATCCATGCAACCACGAGCAATGATGACGAAAAGCCAATTCTTTTTGGATTATATCAACGGTTTTGAAGAAATTACATAACAAAATACATCTATTATGCAATTAATCATAATTATATAATGCCAGTGTGCTTAGACTTGATTAAAGAGCAACAATGTACTGTTCTAGTCCAAGAACCCCCAATATATTGTCTCATTGACCAGATCTTTTTTAAGACAATGCAGTAAAGGGTTAAACGCCACTAATCCTCTATCTTTTATAGAGAAGTGATTTATCATTGGACTTGACAAAAGATCATTTGTTTACTCAGATCCGGCCCCTTTAGATATACATCCTGCCGCCTGGTCCAGATTCAATCTCTCTTATGTGACAACTTGACATGTTGACGCTTGGATGTGATTGGTTTCACGCATATAAAGTTGACTAAAATGGAAATTGACCATCCAGGGATGTTTTACAGCGGAATTACCTAATTTACTGTATTGACATTATTGACCCCTTTACAGGCCGGAGAAGGGATTCTGGTGACCTCAGCCAGTAAACACATTGGACGTGATCAATACGACAAAGTCAGAGTTCACTCGGCTCCCCCGCCAGGTTGATTGCAGAATGAACTCCATTAAAAGTTTCCAACGGCCGAAAGTCAAACATCATTTGGCTCAGATGTCAGAAAACGTCCGCAAAGACACGCTGGTGGTAATTGAGTTTGTTTTGGGGGCTTTAATTGCAGGTGTACCCGCATGCCAATAACTCAACGGAGTTCTGCACAGGGATAATTCGTTAAAGGGAGCAACTGTGTCGGATATTAAAGTCACAGGACTCATCTTCACTGAGCCCTGTCTAAACCACCGATTTCTGGCCCTGTGACATCTGCGTCACCCTCGACAGCTGTCCTCTCAGATCTGTGGAAGTGTCTCTGCTGCAGAGCTCCCAGCCAGTCAACTCTCTGCAACTCCAGTGTTTTACTTGTCATTGTCGTCGCACTTACAGAGAAGTTTTTTTTAGTGCCACCTCTTTTATGTGAGGACACCTGCCATAGTCATTACTCTAATTGTCCGTTTTGTCTCGTAAATGAAGGGCATACAGAATGAAATCAGCCACTCAAGTTGCCACCACAGTGTTGATTCGATTCAGTAGTCAGACTTGGGAGGTCTTCAGTAATTGCATTCACAAATTGTGCCCCCCCCCCCACCTTCATACCCTGCAATCGCCTCATGATGAAGGCTGCGTTTCTGGAGCTATTCCCCCTCTGCTGCCACTCTGTGTATTCTTCTCCCCAACAGCCACAGTTCCACACACTCTTCATCAGTCACCTCACCCACTTCCTCCCCTTCTCTCCCACTCCTCAGTCATCCCTTCATCCTTCCGTCTGCAGCCAAGACTCACTTTCCCCCCATTTACCAAGATAAAGCCATAATGGCTCTCTTTGTGCTACTGACGGCCACTCAGCCGTGGCAGCCCCAGTCAACAGACAAATATTTATTTTCTCCATTTTCTTTTATCGTGCGCTAGCTTCAATTAGCACACGTTACAGGCATTTAATGAATGTCCTCTGTGACCTTTGCTCTGCTTGTCTCCTTTTAGGGATTTAACTTTGTCTGGAAGGTTAGCTCTGCACTGTGTGTGTTTGTGTGGTGTGAGCCGCTGGGATTCAGGATAGGGGGCGTGACATGTTTTGTTTGCTGACTGATAAATGGGTGTATAATTCAAGTAGATAAAGGTTTGCAAAAGGGTTGGGATGGGAAGAGACAAGGAGTACATTGCCCCCCCCCCCCTGCATCTCACAAGCTGTCCAAAGCTGTGACATGTGGGCCGAGACTGTCCCTCTCTTCCTTTCCCTCCCTCCGTCTCCTTTCAGCCCCCTCTGTAGATATATATTTTTATTCCTTGGCACCTCAGTGTAGATAGGCCATTGGGCTCCTGTCTGCTGGGGCAGCTGGCTGGGGGTTGGAAAAGGATGAAGGATAAGTAGATTCAATCGGGCGTTGCAAATCAACTGTTCCACCAGCATCCTGGGCAGACCTGATAATACAGGTTTCTAATATCTGACCTGTCTGGCAGAAAGAGAGAGAATGAGAGGAAGGGGGAAAGAGAGGGAGGGACGGGAGGAGAGAAATGGAAGAAAGCAATGGAGGCCGGAGAGAGCAATGAACACATTGATTTGATGCGGCTAATAGTTCTGCAGTTGATAAGCACACTGGCGCCAGTCACAAAAATGAAAGGCTTGCAACGGAGTGAAATAAATTGGGTCTAGCTTTTGTCTCACTCCCTTCAGAGTTTGGACTTGAATCAGTGGGCTTTGGCAGACAGGGCATCAGCAAGGTTTCCTGTTTGTGTCTCTCCACCTGTCAGCCTTCATCCACTCCCCAATCTGAATACTGTTATCATTGCTGTTTCAAAAACTCAAACACATCCGGGGCTGCTTATGCGAGTCAAGCTCAGGTCTGTGAAGGACGGAAACAAGACAGTGGGAGCACAGCAGTGTCACACATGCAGTATGAGCTGCTGTTGACAATATGGCAACACTAAATTGTATGCAACGTATGTGTGGGACATTCTTCAAACTAAACCCACATGCATGTCACATTTGACAGAAGAACAATCGCAAGAGCCACCATGCAATAAGATTCTAAAAATGATTTCAACTAAATGTTTACAACATAAATATAGCTCATGTAAACAATTCAAGATGGGCAATTCAATTCAGAATGTTGAAAATATTAGAAAATGTATGCAAAATTATTTATGAGGTCAAATTGTGACTGAGATTTTTTTGGGCCCTTTACCATGAAACACATTTTCTTTTTCCCATGACATTATTTTTACAGCTGAGAAGTTGTAACCCAACACTTCTCTTGGAGGTGTTTGTGTGAAAAGGTCTCTGGATCAGGCCTGCTACGTCCAGCCCTCGCTCGGTGTGACAGTTCATACAGCGTCACTCTGACCTTACCTGATGCTCCCAGGAACGGCGGTGCCGATACCCGCGATAATGAGGCGGTGACATAGCTTGACAGCCAGTGGTGGCACACAATTATTCTACCGAAGAAAACAGCTTGTTGGCGTATGTGAGTGTGTTTCTGAAGCCAGGGAGAAGGACTCAAAGAGTGCACACTTGTGTCACCATCTACTGCGGGTCGCTGTGTAGCCCACCTAGCTGCGTTGTCCTTATTAATGATTGATGTGTCGGAATCTCGGTAGAACTGCCCTATCAGATCCCAAGAAAGGTGAGTTTCATCAACATGAACTCAGTCACCTAGAATGCCTTGCGTCCAGGCAGGAGTTCTGATCTCAGAATAGCCTAGCCTTTCGTGCTCCCAGGAATCGCCCAATGTGACCCATTTATTGACTCGGTTGTCAGCTGTTCTGTTTGAAGTCATGGTTTTGGCCATAAGCAATTTACTTTTTTTTTTCGTCCACAATATTGAAAAAAGCCCCAGCCTTGAAGAGAGTGATAGGTAGTTGCACTGCATCCACGTCGATGCTCAGATTTAGTAGGATGGGAATGGTTACAGCATGATGTAAAATGTCTGTATCACTCCATACAAGTCATCAGAATTCATGTTTTATTGGGGCTTCGCTTGATATCAGCCATTCCATTTTTTTTCTTCTTCTCAGGATTATCTCATAAATAGATGATTAGATTCATCTTCATCTGATTAACAACAGTTAATTAGCTGGATAAGCGGTGTCGGTGTTTTTCTTCTGGAACATTTCAGATGAGGTGACTTTGAGGATAGTGTCAGTAAATCAATTAAGTCCTCAGTCGATAAATTAAACTGGCAGAAGATAATAAGAGGGACTGTATATACTGTAGTCACACCACATAGTCTTGAATTTGACTTTGACAAATTGATGGAATGATTAAATCCATAGCTTTTAAACAGGTGACAGTATACACGGCTGTAGAGTTTATTGTTATTGTTTATTTCGAAGTTGCTCAACACTCAATAATTTCAAGGTTATTAATTGAAGCAATGGATCAATTGTGGTATTTACGACACATAACTAAATGTAATTACTGTTAAAGTATAGTTACTCGACATGCTGTAAGTAGAACATACTTTGTCCAAAAGTACAATCAAATATGTTTACTTACAAAACCCTTTTAAGAATAGACGCTTGTAATCCAAATCCAAAACAGAGATACATTTGACACAAGCCGTCTGTTGCGCTTTCTCATCTGTCAGGACATTGCTCCATCAAATTCCACACCGGCTACAAGTTGCACACAGCTATTACATCAAAGCAAGTGCATAGAGTATTACAATAATCCAAGAGAGGGGGAGGCGGGCATCAAACATGGAGGAAACTGCAACAGAGAAGTGGGGTCAGGACCCTGCGCTGCTGCCTGGATAATAAAAGGAGGATTTGTGCTCAGAACAAAGGAGGAGAGGTGGAGGACTTGGAAGTAACAAAGTCTGAACATCGTCCAGCAGTCAGTCAGCCTGAGATAAATGGAATACAATATGTGACAATCAGGGCTTGACATTCACTTTTTTGTTCACCAGCTGCTATGGCTATTGGTTTTACACATTTGTTAGCCCCTATGCAGTACATGGGTTTTCTTTGCTGGATTATAAAGTTCACCAGCCATTCTCAACCTGACCAGCCCTTGTTGTTTTACAGACGTTTCTTTTTCTTTGCCTCTTACATTTTCATTTTCAATATCAAGTTTTTTCTCTTGTGTGTTTTCTGCTCTGTGGAATTTGTTGCACCTGTTATGAGCCGCCACTTTGTAGCCTGTGCTTCTCCACAGGTGCCTCTTGTTTAGGTTATTGGTCACTTGCAATAAAAATAAATTGACCAATAAAATGAACGTCAAAACAGTGTGTGCAGGAGTGCTTATAAGAGTTGTATTTATTGCAATGAGATAAACATTGCATTGTCAGAACGCACACATATTCCTACCAAAGTAGCTAGTAGTCTGACTCCGGATGAGAGTCTGGGTGACACAAAATGATTTTAATTAAACAATGCTGTTGAAAACTCTTCCTTTTTGATACTACATCTGGCAGCTCAATTGTAGGCCTTATAAACATGGTCACTATCTTACGCCGCCTGCTAAGCATTGGAAATCATTTCTATCAGTTTTGAAGGAATAAGACTCAAATGCAAAATGATCTATTCAGTAAAGCCTGTCTCATATACTTTGATCTGTATCTCTTTGTGAATTAAGGATAACAATTTTGCTTAACATCAAGCACTTCAATCAGACAGTTAGACGCTCTTTGGTGGGAATATGCGCCAACTTCCAAGGGCATAAATCAAAGGAATAAGAGGGAGTACTATTCCTTTGTTGCAAAGGCCACTTGGCTCAGATACATCAGTGGCTGAGCTTACTGCAATGCCTTGGAGGACCCAGTGCTCGGCGTTGTTATTGATCTGTCTGTGTAAAGTTTCTGCAGAGTGATTCTGTGTAGAAAGCAGCTATGCATTTTTAAAGGCATGCTGGAGTCCAGACTGGACACGTAACATTTATCTATACCCTGAACCCTAATTATAGCAATTCCACACTTGACAAATTGTGGTTCTCTGAGATCATCTAGCTTAGTGGTGTTCTCAGATGTCCACTTCTTGACGCTCTTAATTTGTAGTCGTGTGTTTGTGATTGACGGAAATGTCTGCTTGTGCGATGAGAAAGTGTTACGACTGATGGGAAGCAGAGGTCACTCCGTGAATTGTTATTTCAAAATATGGCACGCCATGCTCTTAACGTTCCCCCCCCTCTCCCCTCTCTATAAGTGCAGTATATTCTTAACAGTGATCCATTGTGGTGCCTATGACAAGAAAATAATGTATTTCTACCAGAGTCTATCAGAGAAATGACTTTGGAGTTAGAGGGAAGAGGAGCTAGATCAATATGTTTCAGGCAGCTGTGAGTGTTTTTGAAACTGAATTTCCACCTTCCTTTGAGTTGTTTTGACCTTGATCTCCAAGAAGATATGTCTATGCTGCTCCCTAGCTTTCACCACTCCGTGATTATCCTGTACACCGTGAAAGATAACCTGCGCGGTGAGCTCCACTTTACCCGGTCCCCCTCGCAGTAGCCCTCACCATTATCTTGCCAATCCGAAAAAAATGAACAAAAGATGTCACGGCGCGGCCATTGCACACCTTCATCCGGTGTGTAACCCTCATTATTATTTTTCCCTTGCTGTCTTACTGTTCTCGTTGGTAATTGAATTTGAATGAAGAAAAGGCAAAGGAGAATGTTCTTTTTGTGCTACATTAACATGCTGTCATTAAAAGTGCTGGTTGTTTTAATGGGCCAGGTCTCAGACTATAAAGACTGCGGAGAACCGAGGAGAGAGGTGGAAAATAGCAACGGCAATGAGAGAGAAATTAGAGCATTGCATTATAATTAGTTTACTGCAAATTGCTCAGGTTTGGTAGCACTTAATAGCTGGTGGGGATCTTTAAATCTTCCTGTTTGTGCAGGGCTTAGGCCTCCATTTGAGTATTTTCTCTTCTCAGTCTAGTTGACGATGACATGCAGGGCCACTACCCGGACCAAAGGAAATGGGCATGAATGCGTGATGGGATTTCTGCCAAAATAAACATCCAGTGTTGTCCCCCAGATGATTGCTCAAAGAGAGGTGCTCGTTGAGGCGTCAGCAGACAGAAACACATGTTGTGACAGCTCACACGGAGCGATTCCATGCATGCAAAAATCAAATGATATGCCACAGCCAGGGAGCCCTCCCAATGAAAACAAAATCAGGGCATTAGCATGTTTCAGCTGTGCCTCAATCAAGGCTGTCTGTGGTCTCTGGTTTTCATGTCCCTCAGTGGGATTGGAGACAGGCGGAGCACAAAAAGTAACACCCGCGTGGATATTAAAATGCTTTTTTAGAATTCTCTCTCCCCGTGCTATGCACTCCTTTCAACCCGACTGGTTAGCCAAGCAAAAGGAAACGTCTACACTTCCATATGTTCATGCTGTGCCAAGATACAGGAAAGAGCATTAGTCTGACATGGACTTTGGTCGATGCATATTGGCTTCAAGGTTGGGGGAAATTTGGAATTTAGAAGGTACATCTAGTTTTTCAATTTCAGCCTGCAAATCTGAACAACCTTGATGTACCTGAAATAAAAATGTGCACTCTTGAGGCAGCTAAGATTGGGTCAAAAAGCTCTCAAATTGGTTGAATTGAAATATTTTCTTAAGACACCTGGAGAGTAAGTTCATACATATAAAATGTTGAAAATTCTCTTTTTATATGTGCATCATTTCTAGGGACAAATTGGGCAAGTTACATGAGTAATATCAACACTATCAGCTCTGTGTAGTGTGACTGTAATGGCAGCTGGAACACAAAATGCATTACATTTTCATTATGACCAGAGCAATGCGGCACATAGTAAGGTGCACTCTTGGTGCACCCCATTTATTCTGAATGAAGAGGTGGCTGCTGCAGTTCAATGACCTCTTATCTGATGGTGTGCCGCTGTCATTGAAGCCATCAGAGTGAAAGGATTAAGCCTGGCTTATATCGATAGAAGTCCTGAATGGAGCTAAATACGCACACATACACATACATTGCTCACAAACACGCACAAACATATATGCAATAAAGCATGTCCTTCTGAAAAACATTAGAAAGGCATATTGGGTCAGAGCTTCTGGGTAGGAAGATATGTTTTCATCTTGCAAGCAGATGAGGAAAAAAGGAAAGTCAATAGAATTCTCTCAACTAGATATTAAACAAATCAGCCACTGCCGCCGGTCCATCCCTGGATGTCAATAGTACAATGACATCACATTAAATGTGCACCACAGAGCATTTACATCATATGTTGGGGAGAATTGAGCTGGCGCCGGCTTTGCTGCACTGATGGAGAGGTTACAGGACTGCAGGTATGCATTGATCACTATTTGCAAGGCTGCAAATAACTATTATGCCTGTGTGGATATACAAGGGCACACATTCTGTTCAGTAGATGCATGGTGTATCAAAGCATATCTTCAGTGTTTTTTAAGAGACAAAGTGACTGTTTGGTCGATATACATGTTGCCTTGTTTGTATTCCATTGGCTTTCCTTTAGAGTACTTGACCTAAATGCCCTTCTTTCTGCTTTATTTTCAGTAAACATGAAAATGTGCTGACCATACACTGCAATTTCCTTATATTGGGCTTCCTATGGACCTTGTGGGGATTGTTGTAGCAATCAGGTCTTGGTCCATCCGACAATTAGATCTGATGACCTTCAGACTGCGTGCTTCTCAAGCACAATGCAGCCCACATGCATCACTCCGGCAGCATATCAAACATTTATGTGCCCTGAAATCCTGAAACCACTTTGGAAGCGGTTACTCAAATGAAGAAGGGAGGCGTTTTAATATTCAGTTCAAAACCTTCCTTAATGTTTCACCTTTGTCACCTGGTGGCCTGATAACACACACAGTCTAATGATGTACCAGATGCTGTATTGCCATCTGAAGTAAGAGGGATGCTTTCTTGTTGATCTTTTCTGTTTCAGCATGCGTGGTCATAGTTGCGTGAAGACCTGCCTTTGAACCTACCTGCTTTAATGTTCGCTAATGCAGAATTTCATCAGATAGGACCAAATTACTTTTCTAACATGCATAATGTATTGTTATGTCTTTACACATCTAGCTCAAGATCAAGAAAAATGTATAAAAGAAACAGGGTCAGCCTTCCTGCTGATTTCCCACCAACTGTAATCTATTGTGTTTTCATCCGTAAGGCAGGGATATGTGTGATAGTGAAGCAATTTACTTGAAATTAGAGGCAATCATGCAGTATTTTACATTTACAGTTATTTATTCCAGCTATTGTGTACTTGTACTATTATTTGAATTACTTACATAAATACTGTACTGCAGCACTGCAACTACAAGGGAAGAGACTTCAAGGCTTGTGTTGTCATCCAGAAAACTAAAATATTATAGATGTGGTTCAAGGCATTCTATATTTTATGTAATCAGGTAATACTGTTGGCCTTCGAACAAACGATCAGAGGTTTTAAAATTAAACAAATGGTGTTATAAATAGTCAATTAAATCATATAGTTTGTGCACAATGACCTAGAACACAAATTAATGTGTAGGTGCTTAAATTCAAACCTAAGGCTAAATTAATTGTACCTACTATTTTTCATATTTCAAAAATATTGAATATTTTGTCTCCCTTAATACACAGAGACTGCTATACAGTAGCTCTGGGCTGTAAGAGGTACCATGTTTGTTCTCTGACAGATGAGTCACCGACTTATTCGACAACTGCCTTTCAGCAACAAAAAAAAGCAATTGTTTCGAAATGGAAGCAGGTGTGAGGAAGTCAAAAGTCCACCTGTATGTTTCAAACTACTTCAAATATGACCTTGCTCATGGCAAATGGAATCACAGCGGTCCTAGTTAACTGTAAATCCTATCGTGATGAATTTGGGGGTACGGGTGGAGGTGGGAGGGGGGCACATGCCGGCATAATGCACCTGAGGACACAATAGCACTTTGATGTTACCACACTTTATTCTTAGCTGGAGTTTCTAAAGCCCAATTTGCGCAGATTCCTTAATACTGCCTAAAAGAAGATCCACAGTTATGCAGATATAGTTTTTTTTACACTAAACCAACCAACGCCAACAGAGCTGCCCTAGTGTGAGATTTTCAGATAGCATGCTGGTGTTACGGTGGCAAAAGAGGCGGGACATGTAGCACGTTGGCTGTGTGACTACATCGCTGCCGGCTAAGTAGCGTAGCAACAATGTCCCCGCATTCAGCCTCCTTACATGTTATACACACAGCGAGTTCTACGCTTGTTTTCATGGCTTTGCTTTAATTCCCTGTTTTTATGAATTGCACTGAGGCCCCAGGGGCATTTTGTTTCTGCTTTTTGCATAACCTCTAAGGAGAGGAATGACAAAATACATTGAGTTAGTAAACTTGACTTATTAAACTGTCTCTTGTTTCGCTGTGATAGTCCGTTATATCAAATAAACTTGACAACATAAGTCTGTTTCTCTGTTTTTAAATATCTAAAGTTAGTGATTCCTGTTCAATAACATTGCATTTAGGATTTGTGTTGCCTGTAGATGTTAATGGTAGTTTGTGCTCCTCAAATCAAGATTGCTCATTAGCTTGCCATTACCCGTTTTTAATAAAAAACAATTTCAAAGAGAGACATATTGACTAACACAGAACCTTATGGTGTCATAACTAATAACTCAGCATCTTGATTTATCATCCATAATTCACTCCAGCGAGGCACTTACTGTCTTGGAATAAATTGGAATATTTAAGCAAACAGATATATGCCTTGTGGCATTTAAATAAGTAATACATCCCCCTCCCAAGTGTTCTCACTTCCGAAAAAAGAGTGCAATCCAGTATACAAGTTTGATGCACCGCTCACCAGAATGAGTGTTTTATTTTTCATGCTTTTGCCATCCATTAGCTATGTTTTTGAACCAGGTTGACGCACTTTGAGATACAGTTATTCAAAAATGTTGGAGTCAAATTGAACATTAATTTGCCATGCTGAGATACGGTATGCAATGAAGCATATGGATACAGAGCATCATTGCCTTTGCGTTTCTCTCCAGAGCAAGTGGGTAAGAGGCTGGAAGTATGCAGTTGTGACAACTACTTGGAAAAGCATATGATGGCATCTTGCAAGTCTGAAAAGCCTCACTGAATAAAGCAAGAGTCTCTCAGAATGCCATCTCTTAGACCCTCCAGAAAAACGCGATTCTGCGATCGCAGAATTTACCGCATAATCAGCAAAATGGCGCAGATTTTTAAAAGGCCGCATGTTTATCAAAAGGCCGCATAATCCCCGCATTTTTCCACAAAGTTGAGGGAAAAAAAAGTTAACTCGTCTTGACGTGACGTCATCAGCTCGCGCATCACAGAATGTAAACAACACTGTATAGAGTGAACGTGTGGAGCTCACACGATAGAGAAAAAAACAAGATGAAAACATCTAATCCATCTCATTTACCAACGTATTTCTACTAAAGACCGGGCAAAAAGTGGGGGGAAACTATTCTGCACCCCGTGCAACTGTGTGTTGGAGCATAAGAGAAAATCGACGGTGAAGACCCACTTTGATTCATTCAAACATTCGAAAATGCTTTCTGCTGCTGCGGACAAGAAAGCCAAACAACTCACGTTCACCAAGGCATCAACCTCCAAAACCCTTTCGAGGGCTACAAGAAACGAAGTGAGTAGCCTACAAGATTGAAGCTGGTCTGATAACGAACGAGTAAATGAAAACAGAATGAGGCGGAGAAGTGTGTGTGTGTGTGTGTGTGTGTGTGTGGGGGGGGGGGGGGGGGTGTGTGTGTGTGAGATTAAAATAGCCCAATTGCTTTTACAATAAATAAACATTGAATGTGTTTAATTGAATAGTAAAGGGGTTTAACGTTAGTGGCAGGTTGTGTGTGAGAGAGAATAAATAAGACAGCCCAATTTAAAAAAAAATTGTTATTCTTTTTCCCCGCATATTTAGCATATTTCGCACCTTTCCGCATATTTCGCAACTTCCCGCAATTTCACCGCATAAAATCACATAAAACCCCGCATGTTTAATCACATAATCAAGGAATTTAGCCAGTGTTTTTCTGGAGGGTCTAATTTCTGAACCAGTTATATCAACAGAAGTCACAGCCATTTCTTTGTGTTCAATCCCTTACATTCTTTTTTTTCACTGACTTTCGCATAATCATCCGTAATCTTAAGCAAATACTAAAGATATGACTCCGCAACATGTTCCCTTCAACAGACCTTCGCCTGAAAAGTGCTTAAGGCATGGGGCTGGTTGGGGGGGGGTCCAACCTCCTCCTCCAAGCTCTTAAGTCACACACTCCTGCTTCGACCCACTGCGCTAGCTCCTGCGTTGCTTTTTCAAATGCTAATGACGAGCAGTGCTGAAAGCCCCAAATTGGGCCATGCAATTCAGCCTGTGGTGTTTGGTGAGGCCCTGCTCATGTTGGAGACTGTGGTCTTTTTCCCCTGCTCCCCACGCCCCCCCCCCCCCCCTTTTGGTCTTTTGTGTGCTGCGGTAATAGGCACAGATGTTCGTCTTGCCTCACACAGGGCCACTTTCCCCTAATCGCCACCTTGTATGCGGACGGCTTTCACCTGCCCCAGCAGCTCTCTCCCTTTCTCTCCCTACAAACCCACCCTTTTTTCTCACCCTGTTTCTATTTTCTTTTCTTTTCCTTACTTCCCAGACCACTGTAAGAAGGACTTTCCCGATGCCCCGCTCATTTCAGACGCTACTTCTCGGGGGCCTGATTGTTAAAACATTGAATTGTGAAGATGGAGGAAAGGAAGGCAAGAGTAGGCATGTATGGATGGAGGGTGTACAAAAAAATAGTTTTTTGTGCTTCGGGAATGGGTTAAAATAGGAGATGGGCAAGTCTCTCTCCACTCCAGCTGGACAGAATTTGGAACATAATACCCTTGTAGCAGCTCAGCCAAACCTCAATGCTGATGGTGCATTTAGGCTGCCTCCCTCTATTGGGCTAGTGGATTGAGGTGCAAAGGGGGGGTTTGGGGGGGGGGTGTAGCCAGGCTTAAAAATTGGACCGAAGTGCAGTTTGCTTCATGGCCCCTGTGGTGTAGTGTGATTTACCCTCCTGCTTTCAAACAGTGTGTGTAAATATGTCCAAATGTGGTCTCTGTAGGGACCTAGAAAAAAAGTAATATTCCTCTAACTGATGTTTTTCTGGCAAAATGCATTTGATAAGTATCTTAATCTCTCTGAAATGCGACCGTGGCAGGTGCAAGTGAGGAGTTTTGGCCCAATTGCTATGGGTTTTGTTAGAATTGAAAGTAGACATCTTTTGTGGTAACGTTTAATAAAACTTCAGAAGATCATATAACATAACCTTTTCAACATGTTCCCTTCACTTTCCACCATTCACATTCTTACTATTGTGACCTCACATTAAGGTTTCACTTTTCAAAATTGTGGGCCTATTTTCACAGTATCACTGCCTTTATATTGCAGTATGTGTGCTGCATTAAAATACAGTTGTCATCCTCAGTCTCTAGAACAAAACTGACTTTGCCCAGTTTGGAAGATGATTGGACTATTAATGCAAAGATAAAGAAGAGCTGCAGTCGAGCCGCTGAGGATTAATGGTGGGTTAGTATGGTGAGTAGTGGCTTTGTACTGTATTGCTGTTAGGGGAAAGACACTTCTAAGGAACGTCAGTCGGAGGCCAAATAATTGATCATTACTGTGCATGGCACTATAGCGGTAGCAAGAGATTTTAAAATCAATGTAGTTTCTGTCCTTCAACACATATTCATTTAATGCCATATTCAGCCTGTGTCAAGTTGAGGAAGTGATGATTGCTTAGAGAGGAGAGTGAGAGTCTTATTTTTGTTGTTGTGATGTTGTGCGCGGTGCATCTGACACTTTTGTGATGTATCTTGACAGTTTTATGGTTCAGCAGAGACCTCTTTATTGCGCGTCTACGCTGAGTGCATCATACAGTAATCATAACTTAACCACGACCTTGCACTAGCTTGGGTGGGAAAAGCATGCCGCAACATTGCTTATGATGCAACACAAGACGAGAAAATAGCTCATGGAGGTCGTTTACATTTCTCACACTGAGTCACAGCCTCTTAGTTTTTTCGCTCAGCTTAATCCCCCCCACAAACATGAAGTGAAGACTTTTGACTTGTTCAATTTGATCTGAGCTCTGTTTATCATCAAATGCATTTCAACCATGTTGCCCTGTTTAACCCAACATTATTGAAATCCCATCTCAAATGTATCCAACAAATAATGTGAGCTTTACTGAAGTCGCTGCACTTACTGTATTCAGTAGCTCTGCCACACACACACACACACACACACACACACACACACACACACACACACACACACACACACACACACACACACACACACACACACACACACACACACACACACACACACACACACCCACACATACACATACACATACACGTGCTATGCCCAGCACTTCAGTGCAGTGTGATTATTCAGCCTTTCGTCAGCTGTTTGATTGCCTCTCTCAAAGGGCAAAGCCCTGCAGTAGCTTGCATGCAGGATAATTAGTGTTGTGATTGTGCTCAATAACCACGGGTGCCTGTCTGCAAGAACCCATAGGCCACTTTGGTCAGTTTGACTTGATGCACACCAGAGGAACTTCCACTCACTGAGCCAATCAAGCGAATTATTGCAGGTAACAAGGGTTTTGATGATATATTTATGCAGCATATGTACGACAAGACTGCTGATTCTGTTACAGCAACAACAGCCGCACCTTCCATCTGCTGAATAGTCTGATTCATATTCTGCAGAGGCCTGAAACTTCTGAGGTTGTAATAGATAGCGTTGTCATCTGATCACTTTTCAGTTAATTCGATTTCTCACACAGTGTTTGAGTTTAATTGCAGCTCATTATTTGGAATGGAATTTCATGAACTTGATTGTTGATGCAATTTGTAAGCTTCTGAGAAAACGTGACTCTTGTGTGCATCTGAGCATCCTCTCTGTCTGTATCTACTTTGACCAAACAGCTTCTAAGATGTGTCAGTATTTGTTCCTCCAGAAGAGAAGAAAAATCCTTCTTCTTCAACAATACTGTTTATTAGGGATATAATAAACTAGGTATGTTCTATAGTAAATTATACGTTTATCTGTTCTCTGAAATGAAGGGGAAACTGTGTGTTTTGTTCACTATGCTTCACAGGGACTCATTTGCATTGGGTGATTAGATGATCGACATATTTCTCTTGACATCCTTGTGTCAGACGGCACATTTGCAAAGTCTTTGCAGGCCGTAATGAATATTGAGTGTTCTATCTCTTTTGCCTTCCAATTAATGAATAGATGTTGGTAATTATTTGACCAATGCCTCTCTCTCATGACATGTCCCATATCCATCACTAAGTTAAAAATAAATTAAAATCAATACAGCCGGCAGACTCCTAGCACAGTGTCAGTGCTTCCTATGGAGGGACCCATGCAGGTCTGAATAACAACTATTGATCCTCCTTGAGGAATATTCTCTTTTATCACCTCCTCCTCCTCTGCATGCACACACACACACACACACACACACACACACACACACACACACACACACACACACACACACACACACACACACACACACACACACACACACACACACACACACACACACGATATGTGTTTCTTTTCACGTAGTTGCACACATTGGCAGCCACTGACAAAACCTCATTTTGCCGTTCTCTTATCAGCCCATCCTGAGATAAAGAATGCTAAGAGATCGGAAAGTCAGAAACAAAAAAAGACAATAAAAGCTGGCAGCGGTTGTGATTTATATTTCAAACGACTCCCTCTCCTGTCCCTATGCATCTGTCCCCTGTGTAGTAGGTGGCCATTGTGTAAACAGCTCCTTGAGAAACAAATGGCTCCCTAAATCGTTGTAAAGAGCTGTGGCGGCTCGATCCGACCGGAGGCCCAGGGAGAGAGGGAACTGGAGATAACGTGTGTCAGCAAACATTGACTGGGCTTTATCACAATGAGGTTTCTGTGTTGGAGGAGCCAAGAGGCTGGCCAGCTAATCGTCCTCCACAGAGAGCACACATTCCTACAGGTCAGGGCTCAGGGTTGCATTTGTGTGTGTTTGTGTGTATACGTGTGCAGAAGGACTTTTGGTATGTTTATGCTCAGCAGGATTTGGCGACTCAGAGAAAAAGGTTGTCCATTTTTTTTTTTTTTTTCCCCCTCCTCTCTTCTCCACTCCCCCCTCCCGTCTCTACACCGTTAACTTTGTATGCTGTGACCTGCGATAAGCCAGACGGAAAAGCGGTGTTTGCAGTTATGACTGTGATGACTATTTGTTTACCCTTATCTAAACTGTCTGATAAATCACAGATGAAATGTAACATCTGGCGTGGTAGGAGTCGAACAGGAGAGGAGGGCTGTGTGTGATTTTCTTGTTTTTTTTATTTTGCCAGGGGGTCACTCTCAGCCGCCAGGTTGAGGGAGAGAGAGTTTACTGCTCAAGGACAGACCAGGGAATTAAGTTTCACACAAGCATGAGGGGGTTTACTCTCTTAACAAATGACATCCGGGGAGAAAGACACACTAAAAGCACTCAGGGTGATTCCGCTTCAGCTGTGAGGTTAGCCTAGAGGCATCTTTTCATCTCGGTTCATGACTCGGGGAGTTTTGCTCCTTGTGTGTCTTTAAGTGTTTTCTGCCCTGTTCTTCTATGGCACAATTTCTGAACTGTTTCATACCTCAGTGCAATAACATACGTCATTCACCCTGTTGGTCCAACAAGAGCCTCTCAACTGCAGTTACAAATCCTAGCCAACAGATGTCAGCCTTTCCAGCTGATTTCCTTTTTTAAATGTTGGTTTGGGAAAAAGCATTCAAATCCACAGCCTCAAACACAGCAGCACTGAGACTTAGAATTAGCATTGCAGAAGACATGCTGGTGCAAGATTTACTTTGATATACATCATGTATGTTAATGTAATTCTTTATTGATCCCCTCAAGGGAAAGTCTCTTTTTTGCATCCACCCTCTGGGGAGGTCAGAGTGCGGGTCTTAGCATAACCCCCCCCCCACCCCCACACCTCACCCGGAGCTGGTAGGGACCCAGTGTCTTGTTCAATGACACTTCATCAGGGTGAATGCGCCCTGACATGGGGGTTTTAACCCTAGTCATGTGACTGAAAATAGCCTATGGATTAAGCCACCTTGCCAACACTGATACGGGGGAATTAAAAAGGGGGGTCCACACTGTCCTATCCTCCTAAAAAATATTGCTATCACTCTCTGCATAGCTAAAAGACAACCGTTTAATCCTGTTCAGCCGTCAGGCCTGTGATAACTTCTGGGGAATCGCTGCAATCCTTATCGTATTTATCCAGTGATGACAGATTAGTGGGCGTTAAATGCACTTCACATACAGTAGACACCGCCCCGGATTGGTACAGCGACTTTCAGAGAGGGAGGGCCTCAGACAGAGTATATTTGTTTGGTGTCATAAAGATGAATGAATAATCCACTCACTGGGTCCGCTGCATACTGGAACAAGATCATTTTTGGCAATAAGTCTCAAAGTGAACACTGTAATTATTTACCAGCAAAGCACCCACTGAGAGATGTAATATACTCAGTGACTGCTGCATCTGAAACCCGTACAGTTTGCAGAATTCCCCCCTTTTTGGAATGGAAAAAATTATCCTACGGCACATTTATAATGCACATTTCAGGGGGTTTGCATGGCAGCTGTTGGTTTTGCATGCTGTGAAGGTTTAAAAGGTTCCAGTATAGTGCTGTGTACTTATGCTATTCAATTATATGAAAAAAGGCTGTTGGGATAATGCTCATGAGCGCACACACACACACACACACACACACACACACACACACACACACACACACACACACACACACACACACACACACACACACACACACACACACACACACACACTAGCTGAGTGTGCGTATGAGTCTGTTCCTTCAAGGCAAGGGCTTGTCTGAGAATCTTCGAGGCAGGCAGGAAGGCACAAGGTGGAGACCTCTTCAGATCTGGCTGCTATTAACAGTCTTGTGATCTGCTCATGTTTACCTACTCTCACAACACTGGTACTCGGGGCTGTGTGGAGCATGGGACGCGGGCCCGGCCCCTTTGAAGTGAAGTTGATCCCTCAGACTACGCTCTTGGTAATTGCACCCCTCTCACTCTTTTCTTTGACCCCCCCTTAGCTTCTATCTTTCCTCCCATTTTTCTTTCTCCCTGAGATGAGATTTGGAGAATGCAGATGGGGAGCTTTTAATGTGATTGTATGCCTCTTCACGTCTCCGCTCTGATCTGTACCCAATAAAATAGCGTAGAGTAAAACACATTTAATGCTCAGAGGTGTTCTTCACAGTTTTAGTGGGGAAAACATCTTAGTCATAAATGCAATCGCAGGGGATTTTGGATGTGAGAGAGTTTATCGGCATTTCTTATACTGTTCACATACTGTATTTAATCCCCCACTCTTTTTTTCTCAGCCGTCGAGCTTAAAAAAAAATCATGTCTTTCCTCTATAATTCACTCGACCAGGTTCAGATTATCATAATTGAAAAGTGGAAGCAAAGCAACGTGAACAGACGGAGCATAAAATGTCCATGTTAAGCACCAGATGACAAAAAATGCCATTTGTTTTGTGCACTTACTGTCTGTCGATAAAGTAGCCGTAATGACACTTGATTTGAATTAGTTTTTTTTTCAACCAGAGATGTTTACTCCATCCACTGTCACTGGCGTGTTGTGTTCAGTGGCGTGCGGCGTGAAACACCTGTGTGTTGTTGTAATTACTTTGATTATACCTACTATGGGGTATTACAGCAGTCAGGAGAGTGGGTCCAATTTAACCTGCAGTGAATTTCAATTGTAACTGAAAACAAGAGAAAAAATTGCTTTCTGGAATATGTGATCAGCGGAGAGACATTCATACAGTTACATGCTGTGATTCAGTGTGTGTGTGTTTGTGTGTGAATATAATAAGCAACAGGGATGCATATGGAACTGTGAAGTTCAGGGTTTTTACTTTCCTTTGCTTTTGATCAGTTTCCCGTGATGGGTATTGGTCTGCATCCAGACATGTGACAATCCAGGGGGCCTCGTCGGTGAAGCCTGCTCTCCCAAAAGATGCCAGGTGCCTGATTCGGAACAAATGCTCAACAGAAACACAAACACACCAGAGGGACTTCCTGTGTGTGTGTGTGTGTGTGTGTGTGTGTGTGTGTGTGTGTGTGTGTGTGTGTGTGTGTGTGTGTGTGTGTGTGTGTGTGTGTGTGTGTGTGTGTGTGTGTGTGTGTGTGTGTGTGTGTGTGTGTGTGTGTGTGTGTGTGTGTGTGTGTGTGTGTGTGTGTGTGTGTGTGTGTGTGTGTGTGTGTGTGTGTGTGTGTGTGTGTGTGTGTGTGTGTGTGTGTGTGTGTGTGTGTGTGTGTGTGTGTGTGTGTGTGTGTGTGTGTGTGTGTGTGTGTGTGTGTGTGTGTGTGTGTGTGTGTGTGTGTGTGTGTGTGTGTGTGTGTGTGTGTGTGTGTGTGTGTGTTCCTCCCTTTGACGAGGAGAAGGGTGAGGATGGCAGGTATTGAACTGCGTTGAAGGAGAACGAGCAGCCATGGGCATCTCCCGGTTCATGACGCTAGTCAGAAAACTGACAAACCAAAGCTGCTTTTTATTCTGCAGCTACAATGTAAATGGAGCTCAGTCCCGTCCCTCATGCGATCACACCCCCAGACCCACTAACTGTACACACAGTGATTTGGATCCCCTCTCCTTCTACCTGACTTTCTCCTTCCTTCCTGTCTGTCCGTCTTTATATACGTATATCTCTCTCTCTCCACTCTGCTCCCCCTTGTCTAGTTAGAGGGCAGATATACCTTTCTTGCCAGACAGGAGAAACCTATACTTTATCACTGCCACATATGGGGAAAGGTATTTTCTCCCAAAGGGAAAACTGGCATGCAATTATAATGTTCTAGCTGCCCCAAAACATCCTTCGGAAAATATATAGCATCCTGTTTTTGACTTACATGAGTTTATGATCTCTTACATGGCACCACAGTGTTGCACGTCTACAGTGGGTGTTTTCCTTTATGTCTTCTTCGGGGTGATTTACTGAACCTGCCCGGGAAAAGCACTAAGGCTATTTAAATTGACCTCCAGGTTTTTAGTTTTTTTTTGTTCCACCAGCTGGGGAAAGTGTTAAACAAAAAGCAGGGCTTCACAATGAAAAAAAATATTGAAAACAGCGAATAAATCACTATTAAACAATGTTTCCTTTGCTTTCATGTGTGTTTTTATCAATCTAAATATGCTCACAGAGAAAACACACCTGTTATTAATTGAAGTAAAGTGTGGACAAATAAATGGAACGAGTAAATGCAAAAGATGACAGCGCTCTGAGATGTCTGGAAGCAGTTTCTGAACCCTCCACACTGCTGCACTGTCCCCATCATACTAGCCGTCTCTTCACCATCAGAGTGGTAAAGTGGGACAGATGTTGGGGGTTAGAGAGGCCCCAGTGGGATATTGAGAATGATGGTTTGGCAGGGAGAATGAGACAATAAAGAAGGGAGGAGACCAGGGTTCTCCTTTCACTACACCTGACCTAATCCTGCCCTGGGACCTGTTCATCTGCAGTAAAAGAAAGGTGCCCTTTGTCAACGAAATTACATTTACATTCGCAGCAAGGCTTCCCAATACCAATTGTGAGAATGAAGAGCCACCAATGCTTGTGAAACCACCGAGGAGTGTAGGTTTCAACATTAAAGAGGCGCCCGCATAGGATAACATCCCCGAGAAAGATTGGGAGTGGAGAGCTTCAAAGTGAAAAGACATAAAAGTGCATTCTGAAGTGTCCACTTATCAATTCCCGATTCATTGAGGGATTGGATCAATAACTGTCCTCCTGAATTTCAGGACAAGCCTTTGAAGTTGGCACTGGGGTTACAGCAGGCTCCTACAGACTTTGTACACCAAATATCTACAGGTTTTTATATTCCTAGCAGTCCTCAAAAACACATCTCATAAATGCAACATCAGTTACTTCAGTGCAGATGTCTCAGCTCCAAAGCTGGGCTGGAATATAACATTTCAATAAATTCATAGTCAAAGAAATGCACAATCTAAGTTTTGCTTTTGTGAATAAAAGAGTGTGCTGTTTCTTTGGAGGGAAGGCACTGTTTTGTCAGATTGGTATTCAAGTTATCGCCGGATGCTGCATAATTGTAGGCTGCAGCTGCCAGAGCACAGCAGACCTTCCATTGGTTTGACATTTTATGAGAGTTTACATACGCTATGTTTCTTCAAGTGGAAAATTGTTTTCTGCATGAAGCCAACAGGTGGACTCATTAGAGAGTCAACATAATCGTGGCAATCATTCCTCTCTGCAATTAGAAATATTGATCATTTACATATTATCCAAACCCCTGCCTGGGTTTATTGTTCTACTCACTCAACTTCTGTAATGCACAGCAGTCATGACGTGTGTTGGTCTAAGATTGAATATTTGAACATAAAAAAAGAATAACATTGTGCTGCTGAACTTATTTGTATTGTCTCTGAAAATACTTTTACAATACAAGTTTTCTCCCCACATAAATAGTCCAAATGAAAACTGTTTACATGGATAGAGACATAGCAGCTAAAGCTTGTATGTGATGTTTTTCAATGGTTTGTATTCGGGAGTTAGGCGAGAATATCTTACTTAAAACCAAATCTGTCTGGCATGTATGAAAGAAATATACTGTATATGGTAACACTTTAATTACACCATCCTTGACAGTTATTAACGGTCTCTAAATCCCGATTTGAAAATGTTACACATTATCTTTCTTAGCAACAAGGAGGTAAAGAAAGTTACATTCTGCATTAGAGATAGTACTGTGTAGACTCATGTGAGTGAACACCTTGCATTCAACAAATATGTGACCAGTTTACAGAATATTTTATTAAGGATGCCGAGGCTGGAAGAAAATGAAGGACTTTCTAAAGCAATCTTACAACCAATAGACGGCTAGAAGTGGTTTTTAGTGACGCTGATTATTTTTGGTCTGGCACACTGCATCCAGAATAAGTCTCCTCTGTGTTTTGATATCATATATATCATATAAATAAATAAATGTTTTCACCAATTTAATATCTGTATAAGGTTTTATAAGTCATTTATAAATAATATAACAATAATTTAATGTATTATATCTAGATAAATATATAGCTTAGTAAAAAGGCTTAATATTTATAGCTCAGTCTATCAATGGAAAACCAGCGTATTTGTAATTTCCTTCACAAATGCCAATTATCTTAATAACTGTACAACTTTATTATGTGTGATCTCTTCTTACACATTCTATTTGGTTTACTCTGAGTTTACTTTATTTACCTAAAGTTGAGTGAAAAAAGCAGAGATAGACCAAATGGGGAAAAAAGTTGGAAACATAAGGTCAATAGATAGTACTTAAATATTGACATTCACTGTAGTGGTGAAATCTCTTCAGATACTGACTACACATTCAACAAAATGTGTTCTGAACACCTTTCATATTGTTTTAGGTATTCCTCATCAAATATAAATGTGTTTCTCAGAAATCATTCAAAAATAATAATAAAATAATTGAAAATAATCCAGATCCATGTGCAATCCTACTAGTGAAGTGAGTAATATCGTTTTTTTGTATCTTCAACACAGTAAATGTAAAGTGAACTGTCCTGTTCAGCACATTGTGATGCGTATATACAGCCTAGGGTCAATTTCCATGTCCACTTCCACCGTTTCTGTCATCCAACCCCAATGGCTTGCAGCTGTTGACCAAAGGTAACGGTTGGCTCAGGGCATTTTAGTTCACTGCACTTTGTTGTCTACCTCTCACTTTGCGAACCAAACCTCTCCCAGGTCAACCACAACATTGACTCGCTCCCAGCTTGTCAACGTGTCAGGGTGCATGCAGGCGTGCACGAGAGGATGGAAGGGCTGAGAGGGGGAAAGAGACAAACACATGAAAGCCTTGCATGTTGTGAAGATGGTGGTTGAAGATGGCCGTCTAAAACATTGTTCACATTATGCTCTGCCCAAAGGAAAAAAGGCAGTCCAGTGGAAATGTCCCCTCAGGAGGACCTGCTGTCATGTGACATCTTTGTTTTCCAAGCCTGTGAGCCAGTAGTCCAAACCTTTTAACACGTATATCACATTTCTTCTCAATTTATTTTTGTTTATAGCTTTGGCTTGACAATTAATTGATTACAGTATACACAGTTGACAGCTGTGGATCATCATCTAAATGCTCCCACGGCAGCTATGGGAACCCTGCCTTTTACTGCAACCCTGTTATAATCTTCTCGGCCATATAATATATATGTCTCAGCAGACACATTAAAACTGTTCTCACAACAAGTCCTGTCATTCTGCTTCAGTCGAAAACATTTCAGCGCCACATCACATTACATCATCGCTGGGTTGCAGCAGGGATTTGACTCGTGTAGCATTTAAAGAGGATTCTCACCACAGTGAAACAAATCAATCTTTCTGAACAGGTCTGTTTTAAACTTGTTGATAAAAGGTCGCTCATTTGCACCACAGTCACACGTAGCACTAACAGATGTTTTCCTGGCCAGTAGGGACAGATGCACCAGTGGACGTAACCAATGTGTCCCCTATTTCCATACAGTTTAGGTCACTGTCCAAACAGGATTAGTGCCAGCTTCCAAGTGTCAAAGCAATTACAACAATGACATCAGCGCGGTTTGGGGGTTATGGCTGATAGAGTGTAAATGTCTGCCAGGATGAACGCCTACCAGCTCTCAGTTGTCGCCGCCCACTCTCCACTTCCATCTGCTCCGCTTTCCTGATGCCTCGGATTGAACTGTTTTTTCCAAAAGATGCACCGGTCCATTAGAGTCATAGGGTTTGGACTTTTGGGTTGATTAAAGATGGCCGTTGGTGATGAGCAATCCCTATTCAGTGCTGTATTTCCAGGATTTCAAATGTATTTCGTTGACACTTTTAATAAACAAATGATGTCTGATGCAATTCAACTTTTTAGTATTTATGTTTTTTAAGGTCATAAAATGATCAGGAAGTAATATAAAAAAAATAGCCTTCATCTTTTTAAAGATTTGTAAAACAACAATGCAAAACTAAAACATGTGGGGTTTATCAGACATTGAAAAACACGTACACCCTTACTGTACCTGGATCCACAATCAGAAATGGCGTTTTTTTTCTTTATATGCTAATCCAACATACTTGAACGTTCCTTTATATATTCTGTAGGTAAGTTCATCACTCGATGAAAAATGAATTGATGAAAATAATTTACCTTGAGTGTCCTGGACAAATACATCCATAAGCCACTTACGTAGATAAGCTAAGTGGCAAACCGTACTCACTCCTTTTAATATGCCTCATGGTGCTCAGAGAAAGAGGGAAAGCAGTACAGATATGACGTACCCTCTTGCTCCCCCTCATTAATCTTAATAAAACAATTGACCCCTGAATAGCTTATTCCTGCCCTGGACCATTAGGCTGCATGACTGAGGCTTTAAATATTAAGCAGGCTTTGTAAAATTTGATAAAATGTTTAGTAAATGGCATAAGGCATAGTGCACTCGTGGGCTTTTTTTCTTTTACCCTTGAGTTGTAAATGATAGATGTGTTTTTATTGGACAGAATGCTGTTTTAAGCAGCATTGTGGTATTGATATTTGCCTTCAGCTTGCATGATTTAAGATGGCAGATACATGCAAGCCCATCAGGCTTTTACCCCCTCTACCTTTCACAACTCACTACTCTGACATAATCTCACAGTGAATTTTCATGATTTAAAAAGACCATGACCATGGGATCTTCACTCACTGCCTGCGAGGATACTATGCCATTTCTCTTCTGTGAAAGGCTGCACTATTGTTGCACCTTTGCCCCCTGAGACTGTGCGATGGAGCACAGTACACCACACAATATACAGTAATTTGTCTCTGATTAAAATTTCTGCTGAGCTTTGAAGCCCGTACTGGTGTTCTGTGCTGAAGTGGTCTTCCTCGTCTGGTAAAAATTGAAAGCCTTTTCATCTCAGAGGGCTTAAGGGGTCAAAGGAACACCAAATAACCCTCCCTGTTGTGTTTCTTTCCCCCCCCCCTCAGAAGCCCGTAACAAACTGCACCTTTGTCGGACGCGGCCTCTGTCAGGCCGGGGCTGGGGGGACTGCCCTCGGGTTCAGGCTTTGGAGACCCTGTCAGTTTGAAAATGGGGTCTGCTTTATTTCACCCTCTGACCCTAGGCCTAAAAAGAGCCACGCAGGAAAAACAGAGAGATATATGATACATCAAGGCCTAGTGAATGCCACGGGTGGGAAATGAGGAAGCTGCAAACTGCAGAGTGTGCAGAAAACGAAGGAGCTTATTGTGGGGGGATTTTAACACCACAATTCCTACGAGGGGGGGGGCGAATCAAGGTTGATAAATTGTGAGATTGAAACCCAGAAGTTGTTCCTTTTGATATTTATTTTAGTGCTGCACTGTGCTATGTGTTGTACCAGTAAATATACTCTCTTAAAAACCTGATAGGAAAGTGAGATCTGTCACAAGCTCTGCATATCATTTGCACCTTTCTGACTTTCAATCATTTACAGATAAATAAATAGATAACAGAAATTAGGTAAATTAACTAAGCACACAGGAAAACTGAGCGTCCAATTTTTATTTAAATATACATTTAAATATAATGAAATGCAACATCTAATAAGAGCTCCTAAAAAAGAGAATATGTTTGCACATTCATTGAGATTGACAAAACCATTACATGTAGGGTCTCCTATTGTCTATGAGAAATTGAAATCCATAGATGAATTCTCAAGTTTGACGCATCTGCATTAAATGAATGAAATTGATTGACTTGGAGATGTTGCTGCATAGCCAATCAATCCGAAGGGGGACAACACAGGGGGCGTCCATGGGGATGCGGAGAGGAAAGGCCCCCTATTGTTTTGGGCCCCGATGTCACCCAGTCCTTGACCTTGGCGGGGGGGGGGGGGGGGGGTCTAGGCCTCCTGCACTCAGGCCTGGGTGAGAACGGTGGGACAAGAGCTCGGATGCTCAATATGGGAGAGCAGGGCTTTCAAGCTCAGGGTCACGGGGTCGGCATCAATGCTCAGGAGTATTAATGAGTGACCTTCGGGAAATGGTGGAGGAGGACAGAGGGATGGAGGGAGGAGGTGAAAACATTGAAGGAAGGGGTGGGCGGGGTGAGTGGCAGAGAGAAAACTGTAAAGCCCTGAGAGAATGGAGGCTGAGACCTGTTTCTCCAAGATAACAGAGATTGGCCTATGAAAATGCATCCATCACAAGGCCACTAAGCCGGAGCCTTCTTTTGTGTGTCCATGTCGGCTGAGAGCGAGGGGATGGGATGGGATGGGGAGTGAGAGGGGGGGTCAATCTGTGGAGATGGAAACAGGGGTTAGGGGAGGGGATGATGGTGGCGGGGGGGAGAAAGGGAGAGAAGGGGTCGCTCAGGCCAGCCTGGCATGGACAAGTGAAGTGGGAACGCTCCATTGCTTATTCAACAGGGAGGGAGCAGATCTCTAAGAAGATAGAGGCCCACCAATCTTGTCAATGGGGGGGGGGGTTCGTGGAGCAGCAGCCGAACGCACAGGAGATTTCTAATTTCGTCAGCGAGCTCTCGGCTGAAGGGTTTGTCACAGGGCGGTCCAAATGAGCAGAGGATGGAGCGAGGTGAGGAGGACGAGCTATTGCTGTAATGCTCTCTTACGTTAAAGGATTGGGTACTTCTCTTTCAATAAGAGTAGGTTCTGAGGAAAATATATTCTCAGCGAGTGCATATAGCAATAAACCTGCTTTATCCTTGCCAATGAGTATATTTTATCAGAGAGGCAAATCCAAAATATTATTGAATTTAGTTCAAATAATTTATTTTTAAGTTAACTTTCAAGAACTCTTTGCTCTGCTCTTCTGAGGCTTTGTGTTCAAAGTGCACCGTTTGTGTCTTTTCCAACGGCGAGCCTGTCATTCAGAGCACAGTAGATCTGCATTACCCCTTTACATCACAGATCAATGCTATCTGCAGGAGTGCCAGAACAGGATTGTCTGCTTTATACTGACTCGTGTTTTCCTCTCATCACCTGCTGCGCTCTCCAGAATTTCCTAGAAGACGTTCTCCGCTCCCCTCCATGTCACTGCGTATTCACTTCCCCATGTGAAGTGCAGGTTGACACAGATGAGCAACAGACGAGAGATAGATTGTGTTGAGAGAAGGAGTGTGTGTGTGTGTGTGTGTGTGTGGGGGGGGGGGATTGGCGAGCTCTCTGCGTGTGCTGATGACTTCTACTTTGCATTGGAAGTGGCACATTCAAATGAATGTGACTGCCTTCAACTTTTTCGCTTTTTCTATCTCTCTCTGTTCTTTACCCTGAGGCTTTTTAATTTTCACTGGTCCCTCCGTCCATCCTGGAGACAGACGCACCACAGGCACTTTAAAGCTCTGTAATGTATACATTATTCATATCACTCCACAAAAGGTGCTCATTAAACTTTACATGGCCAATGGAGGAGGCAGCCATAGATTGAAAGTGTTGCCCATATCACAAATGTCACAGTGGATTGACAGAGAAAGGGGAGAGAGCCTTGCTGGTGGTTTGATTTGAAGATGGCTTTGATTTAACTCCAAGGTTATTTGCAACTGGCTTTTTCCAGCATCCCTTTTCAGCTCACTCTGTTGTATTTGAGCACTACAAAGATGTTAAAGATACAAGGGAAAAACAAATGTCATGTACGAAAACACAACATCTACTTAAGATTATTAGATACAAATGTAAATGTTGTTGGTATATGTTTGACCAAACATGATACAATAAGTATCAGGATGCTGGAGGAGAACTGTGCAAAAAGAGCAGATCCATGTACAGCAGGTTATTGGAGTATGTGTATATGTATGCAGCAAGACTATATGGAGACACATCAAATGCATCTTTAAATTGTTTAAACCCCAGCAGTGTTTATGAAAACATAAACAAACTATGGAGGGCCCTTTGGGTAAGACCTACACGCTTTCCTTTTCCTTGGCTGTGGTTTTTATTCATCCCTTAATAACACAATACTTAACCCTCCTGTATTGTCCATAAAAAGCTGGGCAGGCAGGTACAGTAAGCTGGGGGGACTAACAAAAGCTTGGCTGCGAGCTGAGAAAAACATCCACACAGGGAAATGAGCTGTCATTGCAGCAGCAAGGCAGCACTCGGGCACTTCTCTGCATGTGTTCATCTCTTCTGCTTGCTCCCCCCCCCAAGGTCCTCTTCCACTCATAAATACATAATTACGCCCACCGCCCGCCATGATGATTTCTGTTTTCATCAGCTGTCAGAAATGACCTGAATTACCCATCACTGTTTGACCCAAATGCAGCCGTCAGATATGTTAATCACAGCTTACATAACCACTCAGCCCTCTTTCCACCGACTTAAACTCTGTGTACGCGTGTGCCTGAAACCCCTCTAAATAGCACCTGTCACCAACAGAAGAAAAATGAATAAAAGAGATTTAAAATGTGAGATGAGGTGTTTTGCATCCATAAATTAACCTTGAGTTTGATGTGTCTCGGTGGGAGGCGTGCTGAGCTGTACCTTTTTAATGTTTAACATGACAGAGAAGACAGGAAAACAGTAAAGGCTGATGTCCCTGAAAGATATGACCTGAACTTATCCAATATGCAGAGTGAGGAGGAAAACAAGATAAATGTTATGTTGACTACTCCCTCTTTTACTTTCTTGCCTTTTCGAGAAATATTTTGACAGTCGTAATTAAATATGTATTTATGTAGATGTTGCCGAGATGGCATTAAAAGAATGTAAACAATTCTGCTGTCAATGAATTCAGCTATTAAGATCATTCTATTGGAGCTTCTTTGACATGGAGACAATGCTTGTTTTCAGCATAAACTATTCTTCCAGTATGCAGTGTGCTTGGAAGACCCCTTTGGACATATTAAGTCTTGCAGCCTTCAGGATTTTTTTTTTTGCTTCCAGTGCTTCCTCTAGTCTCCTGATGTTTCATGTTGCGTCTCACACCCCACCAAAACCCCTACTCGTGTGTTTCAGAGTCAAGTGTGTTTGACATTTTGGTGTTTGAATTCATGTAACCGGGTACGAGAAGACTGCTCTCTTCAGACGAAACATGGCCGAGGTCACTGTGGGATTTGTAGGTACAATCCCACTGACTGGTGACATTAATATTTCTTTGTAGCCCATTTACTGAACTAATCTTAACTCTCCCAATGAGAATCTACATCAATATATCATGACAAAATTAGGTTCCTTCTCGAGTCCACATGAATTCATAGCCGGCGGTTATTTGCATTATGTGTAAGATGTTTGCATAGTGTAACTAACTAATCATTTGGTAAAAATATCACTTGTTCAGGCACATTACATTATCTAACTCTATCCATCTGATGTGGTTGTAATTAGACACAGTATTTTATCAGCTAATCAAGATTAACATACCAGTAATCATTTTAGCTGTCAGCGCTAAAGCAACACAGCAACAAGTTGCAGAAAAGGCTTCTTGCAATGTTATCTCATTAGCGGTAATTACAACAGATATCATCCTGTATTATTGTGTGAACCAAAACACCCCAAAGCTAAAGTCCTTCCCCCAGCCCAACGCCTGTTTCCACATAACACTGGATAGGTTTTCGCTCTGCCATCTTTTCTTTGCATAAACAGTGCCTGCAGTCAGAGTCTGCTCTGATCAAAGGGACAAATCTATCCAGGAGCAATCAGGTTGCTGTGCTAGCCCGAGCTGCTGACAACTCCAGGCTCTTTGATCAGAAATACATCATCTTCAGCGGGCTGCCTGCCTGGATGCCTTTGTCTGGGGCCAGGAAATAGGGGAAGCGATAGCTCCCTCTTGGTGCTCTTCTTCACTGCTGCGCCTTTTGGCAGGCAAGATGAAAGCTACCCCAATTATAAGTGAAAATACCCCCAATGAACTGAGCAGAGCTTCTGGGGTGCTGCTGGAGCCACCGCCCCCCCCCATATCATCACTAAACCTCGATACGCTGTCTATGCATGATAGTACAAAAGATATTGTCAATTTCTCTTTTCTCTTCCCGTGTCTTTTTCTGTGAAATGAGACTTTGGTTGAGATAGTGTGCCATTGCAATTGAGGTCACGTCCAAAAGCATCGGTCTCCCTCCTCCCAATTTAGTAACTGCAGTTCTAATAACATGGTCTTGTCGGCGAAGGAAAAAGAAAAGTGAATGTCTGGGCCTCCAAGCGCACCTCTTTCGCTCCCCTCCCCTGCTTTCAACCCCTTGACTGTGTGCTAAAACGATTTTTTTTTTTCACCCAGCTTCAAGAGGTGGAACTGGAGATGTTGAGTGATGGACAGGTGTGCAGGCATTGTGCTGTTCTGCTCTGCACTGAAGGAGATCATTGATTTGCATTACAGTCCCACACATAAAACACAACCCTCCACATGCACATGCACGCCCCCTTCCACATCCTACTGTTCCACCCCTATGGCTGCACCACCTCCCACATGGCAGCCCACACCCTCACTGCTAATCAAGGAGCGAATGTTAATCTCACTTCCTGTCTTTTATATGGGTGGAGTGTTATCTCAGGCTTCTGGTACCACCTCACCTGGACTGACCTTAAAGGGAAAGCTATCTCAATTCAACTCAGAATTTACAAGGCCTCTCGGATTATTTCAAAACCATACATTACCTCGCAGAGTATATGCATCTGGATGTAATAAATGAGGGTTATTGCAGGAGACTTAACCTTTCTTGCTGTCAGGCTTGGCTCATATCTTCGCTCAAACAAATCAAACCAATTTCACTTTGAATAGATTACCCAAACCATTTCCCCACCCCCCACCACTGCTTGAAGTACACAGAAAAAAAGCAACAACACCCATGGAAGCCGGTGCTGCTTAAAGGTGTAATCCCCATGCGTCAACAGCCTCAGAAGCATATCAGGTGTCTTTAAGCTCATCCACCTGTCAGGGAGCTCTTCCAGCAATTACACATCTGTCAAGTGTCACCTATCTCGGCTCTCACTGACAAGGGTTATGTCAAGCAGTCAGCCATTACGGCGGCCCAAATGGAGTCTGCATTGTTTAGAGCCAGCAGGAAGTAGCTGTGGTATGGAAGAGTGAGCAGGGTCTCCATAGTGTGACTGGGAAGCCAGGCTAACGGCTAGTTTCGCAGATAGAAGTGAGGGGAGGGGGGGGGGGAGAGCTTCTGTCCAGATCTCTTCTCTGGCGTCTCCTCATATTTCTCAGAGCTGGAATGGCAGTAAGGGTGTTTTTCGTTCGCTACACTGAGCCTTGAGACTCATCCGTGCTGGTTAAATCTTTGCCCTGGGCAATGGCTTTTATATTCATGAGCTTGATTTGACCTGTCTTCAGGCTGTGAAAAGGGTTACACAAAAGAGAAAATCAAGTCAGAATATTAAATCAGGTTATGCCTTACCTCGTGATTTAATATTGTGTTACTGTCTTGAAGTTGGTGGGAAATGTTTCCTGTGTGTGTTATAACAGCTTTGATTTCCATTTTGTCAAGTTTATTTTGTCCTGTGGCAGAGGAAATGTACCTTAAAGTTACAAGAAGTTGCTTCACATAATTAGGTTTCATTAGCTGGAAATGGCAAATGGAATTTATCAGTCCAGATTGGATTGGTGTGAGTTAGAGAGTGTTGGACATATCTGCCATAAAGATGTCTGCCTTTTCTCTAGTTTAATGGAATTACATGGTGGCTTGGGTGCTCAAAGCGCCAAAAAAAACTTAACAGTAATATCTCCTTCCAGAAATCATGACAGATTTTTTGTGAACAGTTTTACAAAGGAACTCTATCTTTAACAAACTACCCCCGCCCACGAGTTAGCACAAGCTTCCCATTCATGACTAGATGAAGGCTTCCTTCTGCATGGTGATACTGTTGGATGGTGCAGTTTGATAGGGAGAACATAGTAAAAGCCAAACTATCTGCATTGATAAATGGGACTAACATTTCTTTTATTTTATGTTTAGGTGAGCTGTCCTGATAAAGCAATAGTTAATACAATATTTTACATGTTTTGATATATTCTCTTTTGATGGGAGTTAGATAAGAAGATTGATGGCACTCTCACTGTTTCAGGTAAAGCTAGCAGCCAGTTAGCTAATGTTAGCAGATCTACAAACAAATCTACCTACCAGTATCATAAAGGCCCACTTATCACCACATACTGTATGGGGCGAAGCCTGTGAGCTAGTTCAGGCAGTCAACTCGAGCACCTATGATATGTTAACACGTGACGCACCTCGTCCCTCTTACAACCAACCAAACACATTCTCCTAAACATGCCGCTCTATTTAAGCTGCCAGGTCTTCCTGCCTCCGCCTCGCTATGCTGCTGCTGCCACTGCTGTGCTCACTTGCTATTGCTACGTTCATGTTCGTGCTGCTGTGTTTCATGTTGCTGCTACTTGCCTGCCCCACCACCACCACCACCCTAGCTCCACCCTAGCTTCCACCTGTAGGCTCGGGGGATAGTTATCTAATCATCACTCAATGTTCTTTGTAAATCTGTGGAGTGATGAGGCCCGAGTCTAGACGCCAAACTCAAACTATATGCTGCTTATAATATACATATTAAGAACACGTGAGTTGCCTGATTGAAATGTCTCTTATTAAGTGTTTCCAAAATGTATGTTGGAAAATTGTCCAGATGCACTGTACATGTAGTAACATCCCCATATGTTTCAGGGCTGGGTTCATTAACTCCTAGCAAGAAAAGAAATAGGCATAAAATTGCTATTTTTTCGAGAGTAGAATCTTTTCAAAATGGTCTTCAATGAAGAAATAACATCACTGATTGTAGATCAAAACCCTAAAACAGTGTTGAATAAACTTAAACTAGGAAACCCTTTCAGGCTGTTATCTAATATTGTGCATAAGGTTCTCGCACAGATCTTTCTAAGGACTTGAGAAACTACATTTGGACACCTCTCAGCCCTGTTGAATATTTCAGTGCCTATTACAGTCTGAAAGGATCATCAGATCGTGTCTTGTCTGTGTGGCCTGTTGTAATGGCTGTTAAAACCCCGCCTTTGTTGCTTTCCCAGCTGAATTTTGTATCACAGGTGCCACACTCTGTGTTAAAAGCTTGCAAAGTAAAGAAAGAAAGATTGAATCTGGGTCACTTTAATGCTCTCGTCCGTCACACCACTACATCTCCTCAGGCCTGAGATGCAAGGCACATTGTCAAGTATTAATGAAGAAAACGTCCCTGTAGGGCTGGTGTTTGTCAAACCAAATTACATACATTCAGTTGGAAAGGTGAGGATTAATCTTTCAAATCCCTTCTGGATGTGTAGGATGCACACTGAAAATAACCCCCCTGACGCTGACGCGAATTGGCTGAGCAGAAGCATTGTGCTGTTATAGTATACATACTGCAGGGCTTGGTGCCAGTAAACTAGTGAATATGCTGACAGCAATACAGTTACTCCGATAGCTGCAGCAGCTGGTAAATATGCACAACCTTAAGAAAAAACTGGGACAGAATATTATCTAGCGGTGTGACGGTGACTGTTTTCATGATTTTGTTTGTAAAGTAGTTTTTTTTAATCAAATGACTAATTCTGACTCACGTTAGAAGATAAAGAGCGATACACTTATGAGCAATGCTAAGTTTGAGGGAGGCTTTAAAGTAATACATAAAAACAATGAAACTGCTTGAAGATAATGTCTTGCTTACATGTAGGTGGTCATACAGCAGCAATCCAATGGAGCTTAAAACCCATGCACATTTTCTTTCACTCATTTTTTTCATATTTTTTATAATCACATGAACAAAGAGTGCATATACAACACATAGACAAACCTACTCATGTTAGAAAACATTATAACATAAACTATAAACTCCATTCTTCCACAGAGCAATGTATGTCAGTAGCTCCGTTTTTTTTAGTGGCAAAAATTGCCCTTTTCCACAAACAGCTTTACAATGAATGTTGAAGCTTTTGTGTGGCGGTTTTATTTAGACGCGGAGAGAAGAAAAATAATACTCCGTCAATTAAATGCTATTGATAATACAGAGGCGGGCTGCAGTGAGAATCGGCAAAGCAATCCACATCCTCGCTCATTTATAGCGGGGATTTGGTCGACCATAGGAAAGAAACACTGGAGGTGGATCGGCAGAATTCCCTGCTCCATCTCTCTGCTAGTGTCTTGCTGAGATTTAAATAAGCCCGAAGATTACTTGAGGGCCTTTAAATGCAAATGTTGGTGAGTGTGCAAAGCCCCTCCTGTAAACCTCTACCTTATCATTTGCCTCCCAGATTAGGGCCTGTCTGAGATGGGTAGCTGGCTCCAGGCCCCCCAATAAGCTGCAGGCCAGGGGCCACTCCACAGAGAGAGAGGGATGGATGGAGAGGGAAAGGGCTTGTTATGGATATGTGTGCCAAGGTCAGTGGTGGCTGCACTCACAATAATCAGCAACTATCAAGAGACTTGCATTTGTGGGTTCGCTTATCTCACAGTTGTTGTGTGTCTCTGAGTGCATGTTGTGTGTTTTGTGTGCCCACTCACAAGGGCTCGGAGCCAGGATTTTTTTGATAGATTAGCCAATAATCAATTAACAAATTAAGAAAAAGTATGCATTACAGGCTTGTACTGTATCCCATGCATTATAAAGCACTTTGGTTTATGGTTACAGCAATTGGCCCGGTGTCCTGCACTTTTTGTAGGGGGGGATAACAGATGTTGGAAATGGCTTTGATAGGTATATTGGGTCTGAGGAAAATCCAACAGTATTTATAGTTTGAAACATGAAAGGGTTCTGGCTAGTGGATGCATTTATATTTGAATGGCACCCACTTCATTACATAATGATTTGAAAAGGCTGTTAGGGAGCTGAGCCTGAGCCAACGAACCCATGACCCTGCTGAGTCAATGTGTTAAACAGACCCAGGCTCTGCTTCAGGCAACTACACTCACACCGTGGAAATATGACACATGGGTATGGAAAACAGGAGCATACACCTGTTTATGCAAGAATAAAACATAACCTACGTTGGTTTATTATAGCAATGGATCAAATGATGATGTTTTATGTAAAAGGGTTGGTGACAGTGTTTATTCTCTCTGAGTTTGTGACAAACTCTGTAGTTCCCCTCAGCTTTACAGAGATTTACAGTTCTTTGATTTGTTGCCCTTCCTGCCCAGCACACAACAGGACACGCTATATCAGTAAATAGCTCGTGAACATTAAGAAGCAAAAGAATCAGGGACTTTTCTTCGGAAGGGTGGAAACCAAAAACAGAGCTTAAAGGAGACTAAATATAGGTCTTGCATAAGGTGGCCATAAACGTGTTAAGTGTGAGAGAAAAACGGCAACAGTCACATCTTAGTGCTTGTCTAGGTTAAATAATACTTTAATATCTGCCCCAAACAAACATTTGAAGAGGGGAAAATGGTCTTTGAGAACCAAACTTTGAAGCCTGTTTTCCTAAACGTTCCCATACACCAAAACAATTATGTTTCAATCGGAACTTGTTACCTCGTGTATTCCATATTTTTTTCCATATGATGAATATTTTTTTTGAGGGGTGAAGTGTTTAGCATTGGACATTTGACCCAGGGGAGCGAGTCTGTTTCCTATTTGAAACCAAAAGTCAATGGTCACTTCTTAAATGTTTTGTAACTTCAATAGCAAGACAATACACTTATAAAAGCCATACCTAACCAATTAGCTTTTTGCATTTCTGTTTTTATTTAAAACCTAAACCATTATCAGAGACAGGATCCCCTCAGTTATTGAGAATACAGCTTATTTGTACGGGAAAGCTATTTTATGTAGGGGAGGGTTGAACTTTGAGACTTTATTTTTTCAGGGTGTTTGCTTGTGATCTTCAGGGTAGACTAAATAGTAGTCTTCGTGGAGCCAGAACCTACCAGCCATTACTGGAACTACAGCTTAAGGCAATTCTACATTGGCTTCAGCGGTGAACCGTAATAGTTACTGCTTGCTGCTTTGCAGTATGACTCAAGCACTGCTGTTGCTCAAGGGCACAGTCATAGTAGCTATTTGGGAGTGTGCATTTACTTTCTCTGCTCTGATGTTTCTAGCTTGGCTTTTAATGCCCTACCTTCTCAAACCACAACTACTAAAAGTCTGCAAAGATATCCGTTTTACTGCGTATTAGTCCATCTGAAGCGCTGAGGTCACAGAGCTGCACCACTTTTGTTCAATGTACGTGTTAGGTAAAAAACATTATGTCACTCCACCCTTTGATTTTTCAACCTCACTGTAGCATACATTTGTGCATCTGGCACAGTGTGGCGGCATAGCTGGTGTCAACAAGGACCTATGCTGTCAAAAAGCACTGAACTCGGGTCAAGGTCATGAGGGAAAAGTTAGTGATGGAGGACGAGAGGTGGCAGTCCTGACTGATGTTGTGGTTGACTGCATTCTCTCTAAAACACAACCTCCCCCTCACAAACACAAACACACAAACACACACACACACACACACACACACACACACACACACACACACACACACACACACACCCACACCCACACCCACACCCACACCCACACCCACACACACACACACACACACACACACACACACACACAAAAGGCCCCTTTCATCCCCTTTTTCTTTAGTATGTCCCCTGTCATACAGCCTCCCCTCCTCCCTTCCAGGTGCTCAGAAACGATGTGGATGAGGTCGAGGACATGAGAAGCCCACCGGAGAGAGAACAGATGTCGCATGCCTCTCGCACCGCGCTCAGGGGTGGGTGTGTGTGTGTGTGTGCTCTGTGACAGTTAGCGTGTTGTGGTTGAAAGGTAAAGCCCGTGCCCCAATCCCAGAAGGATATGGGGGCCAATAAGGGGGGAAGGCCACCAGGAAAAAAATGAATGTATGAAAGTAGTTCCCGAATGTCAACACCTCGTTGTCTGGTGTTGATGGGCGTTAACTTTCCAAAAGGCTGTCAGTAGAGACTGGCACGTTAAGAGGACACCTCATATGTCGGGATGTTTTCAAACTGGCAACAAGATCCCCAATAATAAATAAACAATACAATCTGTTTCTAATGTAAATCACTGCCCTAGAAAGAGCTGGAGTAAACCACTGAGACAAGCACCTCGGAGTGGAAAGTAATTTGCTGCTGTTACAGCTGACAAGACGAGGTCTTTTGTCATGGCAGCATGCATGCTTTCATTTATCATTCATGGCTCATATCGTTCTAGATTGGTGATTAGACTGTTGGCAGATTCCGAGATATAATAATGTCTCCAACATATGCACGTACGCCATCGATTAGAGGTGACTCTTTTTTTTAAATTTGAATATACCTGCCTTGTACTTGCCATATTACTGTTTTTTTTTTTCTTCTAAGTATTATCAAATGTTAATACCAAATCACTGTATGCTCTTAATCAAGATAGGCTTGATGGCCAGCTAGCTGAACACTCACCTGTGAATTAACTCATTAGAAATCACGCTGATAACAGACCTGCCATGTCCACCTAGCACATGTAAAGTGATCCACTGTGTCCCCTGTGATACCTCCCTCTGTGATAATGTACATATTCATTATTCAATACGACCTGTCAGATTAACAGAATATTCGGCAGATTAGCTGGTTAGCTGTCTGGTGGTCTTGTCTTTTATCCAGCGACTAGCGTGCCCTGGCTAAGCACATCATAATGGCAGCAATCCCAGGTGGTGTGTAGTGTAGGAGGAGACCTACCTTTGATCTGGTTTTGAGTTCCTGAAAGGTTGTGATGGATTATGCTGTTTTTAAATGTTTGCATTGAAGGCTGACGGATCATAACCCCACTCACATATGAATATTTACATGTCATGTTTGGCCACAAGGGAAACAGGATTTATCCATCAGTGGAAGTCAGAGGCATCTGTAATCCAACATCTCGTATACCTTCCAGGTACCGAAGCCTATGTATAACTGACAGAGCTTAAGTGTTCAAAGCCACCAACATGCGGTGACCGGTGGGTCCTGCATGATAAGCAGATGGATGATGAAGACATCAGAAACGAATGGGGCTGTTTCCGAGAAATGCTCGGTGCGTATGCGCCGGGGTAAATGCATGCATGTGTATTTGTGAATATGTTTATTCAAGTGTGTTTGTGTGTCCTAACCAAGCTGTTTAATCTAAGCCAGTCATTGAGGTTAGCACGGTTTTGTCAGCTTTTTCTTTTGTCGTTTGAAGGTGACATCACTCTGAGGATTCTCAGCTTGAGTGTATGCTTGTGTGTTTGTGTGTACTTTATGTGAGTGAAGCTACAGCATGTTCACATATGCAGACAATTATGCGTCAGTTTCCACAGGGAAACTAGTGGGCAGGATAGAAAGTGTGTTTTAACCTACATTACATAAGTCTACAATCAGTGGGTATGGTAGTGATTCAAACTATGGTAAACATGTTGGCAAGAAGTAATCAGGGGATCTTTCATCTTCTAATGTTGCAGTGTATTCATCATTCTGGCACAGTATGTATGTTGAGATGTAGAGGGGCTCTGATGGGGTATTGTGTGTGTGTGTGTGTGTGTGTGTGTGTGTGTGTGTGTGTGTGTGTGTGTGTGTGTGTGTGTGTGTGTGTGTGTGTGTGTGTGTGTGTGTGTGTGTGTGTGTGTGTGTGTGTGTGTGTGTGTGTGTGTGTGTGTGTGTGTGTGTGTGTGTGTGTGTGTGTGTGTGTGTGTGTGTGTGTGTGTGTGTGTGTGTGTGTGTATATATAAAGGGGAGGAGGGTTAAAGAGTTTGAAGGTGCACAAACGTGTCTATTCCCATAAATAATTAACAACACCCATTTCACAGCAGCATTACAGTCTACAGCTTTTTTTCAGATCAGAGGAAGCAAGATCCTCATCAGCCAATAACACTAAGGTTAGAATCATTAATTTGTTGAGCAGATTTCATTGGACAGGCCTTTATTAATGTTTAACAAGAGGATTGCCTCATTCTCAAATTACCATCCGGTCTGAATGTAATGCTGACATGGCCTCTGGTGTGGGACCAGTGCAACGCTCTTCCCAGTACCATTTGTCAGGCCCCCTGAGTGTTTACAATTGCCTTCCGTTGTTAAAATGGTCTGACTCTCCCTGCGGTTGACTTTTGTTAACCATGAGGTACCATGTCCCTGTTCTGCACATAAGGGAAATGCAGCCAAAAAGCACGGCGGGGGGAATCGTAAAAGAGTCCCAGAGGATATTGAAATAATGACCGTTGTTTGCAAGAACAGGGTAGCCCAACTCAAATCATTTCCTCATGTATTTATCCTGGGAGATCATAAAAATCTTCCAAGAACAGTTAAAGTTGTCTGCGGTCTGCTAATCCAATATGGAATGAGGTATATAGAAAAGATGCATTGCCCCTAACTACCTAGTTATCTGGCTGAGTCTGCCGCGCTGCCTGAATCTGTTGTGATTTTTGGCCTATCAGTCTGGGGAGTGAGGGCACAGGCAGTGAATTAATGGTCAGGAGATTTATTTGTTTGGTGTAATAAGGACTGTAAAACAGTAAGAGCTCTGTGCAGCCTTGCAGGCCCCCTGCCCCGTGGGTACAATCAAATGTTGCCAGTAAATCAATAGAGCTGGAAGAGGTTTTTATAACCCGAGTTTAACACCAGGCTCTAAGTGCTCCAGGTGGCAGGTCATTTGTTCATTATCCCAACTTATCACAATAAACAATGGCAAGTCTGATTGGACTCCTCTGCTACCACGAGAGAGAAAAAATTGGAGAGGAAGAAGACAAAAATCTCAGGTGGGCAAGGGAGGACTAATAAGGAAGGCAGGGAGTGGGCAGGAGACAGGAGGGAACCAGAAGATTAACCACCGTAATTACGAACAGGAGCACAAAGGAGGGCTGGGACGGTGCATGTATCAGATAGCGTGAGAGCTCTACAAGCTGTCAGCCCGTACCGATGACTCCTCTGATGCCAGGCTAATAATCGTGCATCTCCTCTCGGTGCTACCAAAAGGGCTGAGTTAATTTTCTCTCTTACCTTCTTTCAGAGGATGTTGACAATGAAGGTCCCTTTAAAAAATAAGAAATGGCAATGTGTTGTGCAAAGAAATGCTTGTGTGGCCTCTTTAAAAGTGTCTTAAAGGTCCCCTATGATACTCGTTTTCATCAATATATTATAGGCCTCAGATATATACAGAACATGTTTCTGAATGGTTTGGCTCGAAATACCAAACAGATCACCCATTGTAGCATCCCATAATCCCCTCTGTTTCAGCCCTGTTTCAAAAGTGCTGATTCTATGTTTGTTACTCTATGAAAATAAGGTGCAACTCCCCACGCCCCTCTGCAAGATATTTGGTTAAAAAGAACAGAATGGTGCTCTAGGAGGAGATTCAGGTGATCAGGTGGGAGGGTGCTACCTTGGTTGGTGATTGGCTAATGGTTACACAAGCCAAAAAATCGTTATGACATCATAAAGTGGCCAAAATCTGATCAGCTCATTTTCAGACAGGATTGTATATAAATGGATCAGGAAAAAAAGTGAGCGAAGCTTTTATTCCTGAAACTTTCAGAATCTCTTTACACAGAGGGGGACACATGTTGATGTATAAAAGACGGATTTTGCATAACAGGTGACCTTTAAGCTGGACCTGAATTATTTTGCAAATGGTAAAAAGCTGTTGATTTAAACTGTTCAAATCACCATCACCACAGAGATATTTTACATGGCAGGCATCATTTATTCTCAAATAGTTAGAATACATAGGAGATTTAAAGATGATGCTCAAACAGTAGGTTTGGCAGTAAAATGGACCAACATGCTGTTTGCAGATGGCTTTACCCAAAGGATCTTACAGTAATGCGAGTGCATTTTTGTACCCCCACTGGGAGTTGAACTCCTAACCCATGTGCATGTAAACCACATGCTGTATCAACTTCCTTACACAGGACCTCATAGTTCTGCACCATGCAAAAGTGGGCATTTTGTTTGCTAAAGACCCAGCATATAGGAGGCAGATCATTGCCATAAGGTGCAGTACAAAATTACTCCGATCTTAGTTATTCAAATTTTGTTTGCCTAATTTATGACTCCCGTACAGGAGCGTGGCAGCTGGAGTTTGTAATTATACAACACACTCCACTTTTTCTACTCTGCTGCCGACACACTCCTGCATAATTTACATGTCTATTAGCTCATCAATTACAGTGTAATTACTTAGATGCACAACTAGCTTTTTACCATATTATAAAGCAAGTCATCAAATGAATAAGTGAACAAACAAACAAACAAACAAACAAACAAACAAGGCGAGAAAGATGCAGCAAACAAAGAGATGTAAATTGAAAGGCTGCATTTTGAGTCTGCGACAAGAAGTCACTACAGTTCCTCCAGCATTGTTTTCCTGTTTCTCTCCGTCTCCCTTTTTAGTCTGAGAGGGCCTTATCCTCGGCTTATCATCTGCATTTGTTTACCCCTGATTCCACTGTTCTGCAAACCGTCTCGTGATTCATTACTGTGATTAATAAGCCTATCATGTGAAACAAAAATAGTGTGGCGTTGCATCTCAAGACTCATTGTCTCTCCCATAAGCTTTTTCAGGGATGCATAATCTAGCAGCATGAATCTGTTCCTGCGTTTCTCTCTCTCTCTCTCTCTCTCTCTCTCTCTCTCTCTCTTGCTCCTCTTACCGTCCCCCTCTCTTTCACTTTTTGATGAATTAATGACAGTGAGGGTGATTTTCAAAATGCATTATGCAGGACTAGAATGACTTTGTAATGGAAACAAACAGAGACAGTGGTGTAGGCCGTGGTCGCAAATCTATTGACCACCAACAGCACCTCATCCAGTATGCATTACTTATAGAGGATAGATTTGTTTTTGTGCTGTGAATACTAAAACTCCAGCCAACATTTGATACTGAAAGTGTTGATGAGCGCTTTGCAATTTGGAGAGGGTTTGGATTCTTTTCATTTTAATAACGTTACAGATGTCACTGACACACACACCGAGCTATCTGGGAACCTCAAACTGGAATGGGGTGTGTTTGGGGTTATGTTTAGAAGATATTTTCTTTCCATCTGTGATTGATGTGAATTTAAATGAGTGTGGCTCCTAAATGTAGATGGGAATAACTTGGATGAACCATCAACAACTTGGAATAACCTTGGATTAAGTTGAAAGAAATATATGGCATAGATCCCATCATGCATTCACACAAAGCACTGTCTCAGTAAAAGGCCTTTGTGGCTCTTCATATTACACAGTCATTCTTTCTCAAAAACATCAGACAAGACTGTCTAGACAGTTTGCATTGAAGCTATCCTTGAAATGTATGTTTAATAAACAAAAAGGCCTCATTCCTTTGCATCCCTGGACGTGCATTGAGCCTAGAACAGCAAATGCAGCATTCATTGCGATCATGCTGCTGTTGTTTTGGCTGCTGCAGGTCATAGCTGTGTTACATCTGGGGAAGTTAGCCCTGGTAATGGACTCCAGAAGGGCTTTGGGAGTTAAACAGTGATGAGCAATGGAAACTGTGGTCAGCAAGAGAGCAGCTGTAACCCTCTAACAGGCGTGGACAAGATGGGAGGAAGGAAACAGCCAAACGTTCAGAGGCCCAGCGATGGGTCTATTTTTGGAGAGGGCTGGAAGGAGGGGGGAGGTGGGGGGATCCATCACAGCAGCAATTGAGCAGCAGCACATGTGGGTAGGCTACAGGCCTGACTGTTGAAGAAACAGTCAAAGCACAGCAGGAGAACAAGAGGGCTGGAGATGAATTGCTTGAACTGAGGCAATGTTCATTCCAAAAACTCGTTTTTAATGTTGGGTGTGCCTTGAGAGTTTGTGTAAAAAGGATAAGTGGAGCTGCACAAGTAGAGCTCTGGAAAGAAAGATTTGTGGCAAGCCACTGTTGCATAATCCTCTAGAGACCTGGTTAAAAACTAGCAAAAGCAAGGGAGGGAGTAGCCTGCTGCTTTTTTGTCATTAAGGTCTGTCATAAGTGCTCTCTCAGGTTCTGTCCCCTCCTTTTGACCTTTGACCCCAGAATGATCCGCGATTAAAGCTGTTTGTTGAGCACAACGGACTCTTTGTGAACAGGCAAAAGAAATGTTTGAGGTATTGATATGTATATTAGCTCCCATGGGCTCTGTCGTCTCTGCATTTGAACGATTCTTATTGACGAGTATTCTCTGCCACCATAAGTTATAGTCTTGATAATTGATCTGGTTGATCAGGCTCAATGGAAATCAACACAATGACAGGTTTAATAGGTGAAGATGTTTCTTCAATCAATACTGATTATTACTGAAAAGGGCCCAGGCTGTTATTGCGAGGTCATCTTTTGTATAGCCTTAGCTGTTTACACTTTAATCTAGTTTATATTTGTGTTTTGAGTTCCTGAGATTCTTTCCATAAGGCTGAGATCCCCTCGCCTGGCTTATGTCTTGACAAAGTAAATAAATGATTCGGTCCCCTTGCCGGTCGGGTTGGAATGTCAAAGGTCAAGGGGTCAGAGCTGCGAGCAGACAAATTAGGTTTGAGGACACCATACGCTCAGTTCCCCTCTATTTGATTACTGCCTACCCATGTGACCTAGAATATGGCAAAACACACCACTGGTGAGTTTAATGTTGGAAATGTGAAGGTGAACATACAAGTGTACTTATTCTGTCACATCCTTCACTGAACTTCTCAACAATCTTATTTTGATTGAGACTTTACATCTATGTGGTTAAACCAAATGCTGGGTTTAAAGAAGAAGCAGCCATGTTTAGCTGGTGAGGGACTCTGCAATGGGCAGCAGCTCACTGGGAAGACAATAGTTCCATTTGTCTGTTATTGTTCAAAGGTAAGGACTTCTCCTTTGCAATCTGTCATTTGTTTTCATGGCAGTAGACTACCCACAGGGAATGGATCTCATTTCAAACATTAAAGCTTCCAAGGTACTTGAAGTAAACAAATTAGACTTGGTGGTTCAGATGGCTCAATTGACAATTTTTCTCAATAATTGGAGATGATAAAGAACGTCTTTGATATGTTGGAGGCTTTAGCATGTCTAGAAAGCAGTACGGAGGGAAGCCTGCGGTTTTGCTTCATAATCTCAGTCTCATTATAAAGCTTCACAGCAATACACTTTATAATGCTGTGTTTGGCTGAATAAATGATTTGGCCCAAAACAGACGCTGTGGACGCCTGACTTCAGCGAGCTGCCAGCCTCTCTGTGTACACGATGGAAAGCAGCGAGCCTTGGAGGCTCTCCGGTGGAAATTATGAATATAAAGTCATGCATTATAGATTTCCAGGTGAATTTATTTATTCTCCTGCAAAAGTCGGAAATGTAAGCCGGCCAAATCAATGCCGGAGAGTTCATCTCTGTCCACCTAATCATTTGCTAATGGCTACTATCAATTGTCTGCCCACGGCTCCAGCATCCAACACTGTTGCAATTAAAGTCAACAAGCACATACTGTACTGTTGACTAAAGGTGCTTTAGCATGGGGATTCCAGGTTAATGTATTGATTATCTTCTGCATGGTAAATTGGATTTATTCCACATCATCAGTCTTGTTTATTTATTTATAATCACACTGTAATTTATCAAAAATGAAAGATTTCCTATCTGGCTGATGGGTGAGAGCGTTAGCTGTCAAAGTAATCAAACGTATTGTTTCATTTTGAAGTATAGAACCACTCTTTTGATTTATGCAGCAAATCCTGTTAAACAATAAAGTAAATCTGAGAAAGCGCTGGAGAAAAAAAAAACACAAAATGAGTCCTAGAAGAAAGAATAACAGTCCTAAATGTGCAGCGCCGTGGGAATGCAACACTGTACCTGGCTTGTATGTCGTACCAACTTAACAACAGCTTGCACTTCTTGAACATGTTACTTATTTATTTATTTGCTTGCTAGCCGGCCCTTCACCCACTTTCTTGAGCTCCTGCCAGCATCGACAAATACACAATACAAAGGAATGCTTGCTTTTGGAGCTGTATTATTTATTCATGATGCCCTGGAGTCTTCCTGTCCATCCAAGACATTGTTTTAGTGTTCCTGTCACTGTTTCTCTCACTGTTTCTCTACAGACGGTGTCACTGGTCTAACTACATCTCCAGATCACAAAAGGGAGGTAGTGGTGGATGTGTGTGGCATTTTTACGTGTGTGTGTGTGCATACATTACTGACATACTATCCTTTATAGTAATGTCTGCCTGCATTAGTGTGTGGTCTTTTGCTTTGGCATTACATTCCTCCAAAAGAAGTCCATATGATTAACATTCAAGGAAAACAAAAAGACGAAAAAACTGCCTTTTTTCCCCATAATGCATAAGACAAACAGCTACTTATTTTTTTATTTAAATTAAATTCTCAATATATTATGAATAAATCTTCATAAATCACTCTCATGGACACCAGAACACTCTGCTGAGCTTAACACAGAGCGTCAAGGTCCACACAGTAAGCTGTCTTCCTCCGGCGTTGATGAACACTAACGTACTCCACCTCCCCTTGGGTAGACCTGTCTGCATCATCTCATCAGAATCCCATACATCCATCTATCGCAGCATTACTAGAGTGTATGGCTGCGTGGGCGTAATAAAATGGTCTTATAGCAGAGAGGCTGTTTGATTGCTCTCCAGCAAGGCGGCTATTCACCTTAATGTATTATTCCCCTTGTAGTCTGCACTTTAAACCTGTCTCACACTGACAAGCGCGCATCACCCTGTGGGGTCAGCGGGGTCTCCCATCACTGTCCAACCACCTAGTCTGACTGACGCAAATCCTTTAGAATCGCCTGGTATGAACTTGAGCATGCGTCCCCTCTTGACACTTCCAGCATGTCTGCAGATCTCCAGTAACAATATCACCTATAGAATCCATCTCGGCATTGTATTTGAGGCCTATGGAAGCCATTGATCAGCGCTTTGATGTCACGGCCTTTCATAAATTGCGACCTTTTTAGTATTGGCAAGCCCCGTCACTTGGAGACAGTCGTGCTCGAGAGTCTCTCCAGTGGGCAGAGTGAGAGAGTGAGAGAGTGAGAGAGTGAGAGAGTGTGAGTGCGAGGCCAAGCAGCGTCACAGGTGTCAATGCAGCTGCTCCTTATTGACAATTAGGCTCCTCTGGACCCCTGAAATGAAATGGGAGATGACAAGACCCTGTCTTTGATCCTGATCCTACACCTCATTCTGGAAATATGTAATTGTGGCTCCTCAAGGGGAATTCAGTTTTTTTATTAAAAAATAAAAAAGGCAATGCCTGGGTGGATGATTTTAAGAGAGGGTTATGAAAAATATGAAGATGTGTACTGCAGTGTCACTCAATAGCCTTTCCCATATATTTAAAAAGAGACATCCAACAGGCAGTATTAAGTGTTTTATATTCTTGTGGGCCTTTCCAATGACATTAGGCCATCTCGTGCTATTCTATCCTCTCAGATGCTCCGAGCAGAATGGGTTTTCAGGAGAAGGCAGCAGTCAGAAGTGCTTTAGCTTGTTAAAATTGACCATAAACAGCTCATTGTTTTAAGAGGGCCAGACACGGTCATTTGATACCGGCACTAGACTGGCTTCTCGCCCTTAGCTATCCTGTTATTTCACTTTAGTAGTACACATGGGGTTATTGGCAGTATAAGGCTAGCTCACACTGCATGGGAAGGATGTGTGTATATGGTGTTCTTTTACACTCCGGGAAATGTTAAGAGCTCAAAACTCATGGTGGATGTTATTGTTACCGTGCATTATAACAACTTAATTTTGCTTTCATGCACATTAATGTCAGTTGTGTCAAAGATATTTGTTCTACAATGCCTTCTTCACTATTTGCATATGTCTTTGAAAGTGTTCTGGTAAAACAAATGAACTTAAAGCAGCATGGAGCAAAAAAACACGACTACTAAAAAATAAGTTGTTTGTTTGGATTAATGCCTCTTTTTCTTCTGTGAAGATAAAATAGATGGTGCTTTCAGTACCCACCTGTCTCTTTCCACAGTGCGGCCCCCCACCCCCTCTCTCTGTTTCTCTCTTTCATATTCAGGCCGTCACCGGTGCGCCTGACGGCAGTCTGATGTGTTCTCAGCGTGCTCCTTTACATGCTCATGTCAGCGCAGTTGAATGAGTCACCCGAACTGACAGCAGATGGTGCTCTTTGGGTACAAGAGGCCTGATCCATCCGCTCAGCCCACTCTCTATGCAATCTATCATCATTCTCCTTCTCTGTCTTCTCCCCCAAGACCACTGAGGGGACTCTGGACCACCATCCTGTGTGCCATCATTTACCTTTGAGCAGGGGAATGTCAGCCTGCTCAGCCTTGGGCTTTCATCCAGGGAGCTGGAGAAAGCTAGTGGACGTGCAGTTTAGACAGGGATCCATGGGGCACTTCTTAATGATGTGGTTCAGTGATAAACCTGGGAAGACTGACTGGAAATTGTCTCCATGTGGTAAGGAAAGAAAAAAAGGCACATTGCAGAGACTGCCGAAGGAAAGCACATTGAGAGGGGACCTGAAGTTCAGTGCTTTAAACTTTCAAACTTGTCTCATTTTCCAAATGTTTGCATTATAAGTGAATGAGAATTGGCTTTCCACAAGAGGGGCATCATTTTAACAAACCTTAAAGTGGTGTAGGCTAATTTCGAGAACATTTTAAATGAGGTAAACCCTATCGATCAGCACAGTGCAAATGTGCACATGAAGACAAATTTTACTCTGGGAGTGTCTATAACGTTATATAAAGGCCATAATTGATTCCTTTGGAAACCTGATGTGTAGGATTTAGTTGTTCACAAGATCTCTGACCCATTTCTGCAATGCAAATGTTTTAATATGCCAGAGTGTTGCTAGGAGCCAATCAGGTATATTGCAATGATTAGATTAAAATCCGATTTTTCCGTCAACTCAGCAAAGCTGTATCGGTAGTCAATTAAGATCTGTCATAATGTGATGGAGGACAGTTTGAAATGATCCCCTGCTCTGCTAAATGTATGACAGGCTACTACTAAAAGGGTCACATCCGTGACCTTGATTCACCAGAGACTTTAAATACAAAATCTGCTGGTTTCAGCATATGCAATATTTCTGGTAGTCTCAGTGACACGTCAATGTGTGTCTGCAGGCGCCTGTGCAGACAGTTCTTTATACATTTCCCATTTTCCCACACAATAGAAATCAATGCACAAGTAATTCACATATTCATTAAGAAAATACGTCCACAGTTCTAGACCTATTTGTGAATTAGCTGACAAATGATTCCCTTTCACATTAGTGCTTTGACTGAGCGGCAGGCAGTGGAATTCAGACTTGGACACTTTTTTCTTCACTCGGTTAATAGTCCTACTTAATACTCATCAATCATAGCAGTCAAAAAATATTGATTGCTGGCTAGATTAAATCAGAGTTATTCCACTGTGATGGCTATTACAAAGTACAGCTATTGCAGAGAAATAGTTCTTGATTTACTGTAAGGGAGGATCAGCTTCCTTAGTACTGAGCTGAGAGTTTGGTGTGTGTGTGTGTGTGTGTGTGTGTGTGTGTGTGTGTGTGTGTGTGTGTGTGTGTGTGTGTGTGTGTGTGTGTGTGTGTGTGTGTGTGTGTGTGTGTGTGTGTGTGTGTGTGTGTGTGTGTGTGTGTGTGTGTGTGTGTGTGTGTGTGTGTGTGTGTGTGTGTGTGTGTGTGTGTGTGTGTGTGTGACTGGGTGCGTGCATTTCAATCCAGCTGATACCATCTTTATGCAGTGTTTGGAAATGCATTTTCTTTCACCCCAGTGTGTATCTGCATTTCCATTTGCCACCTGGAGCTTTATTACAAAGTAACTATGCATAAGAATCAACTTTAGTACTTTGTTTTGTTTAGTGTTTTTGAGGGACCACATGAGGTGGAAGTTGCGCTGAGCGACTACATGTTTGCATAATGAGGATGACCCATGAGTGTGTGTCAGAGATGATGTCATCAGAAATACTTATGTTCGTATTACTAAGACAGTCATAACACCTGCGATACGTTGGTATTATCTGTATCACACACGTAAAAAATACACTAGATGCTGAGAAACAATGATATCGTCCATCTACTACATTCTGTTCTCTGCCACACTGGCAGTATGGAACCACCACGCTCTGTTGGAGATGTACTGTCTCCCCCGTTTGACCTCTGTGTGCTTCATCACCAGGGACTTATGAATGCCCTGTGAGTAGCAGGCCTGTTCTCCACTGCAGTTGTGTGAGCTCCAG
>NC_136905.1:71242887-71324772 GCF_949606895.1 Notothenia rossii | reverse complement strand
CCTAGCATAAAATCCACAGTATAATATTCTCACCCCAGTATTATACAGGACTGGAGTCGTATGATTCTCTGGAGGTGACTGTCTCTTAGCGTGGCAAGGGGAAAGATGAGGGTAATGTAAATGGATGGGCTCTTTTGTAGGTTGCTGTAAAAAGCAATCAATTAATTTGGTAATTTATACATTTCAGTGGAAGGTGAACTGGATGGAATATGTGATTCACCGTTAAACTGTCCGACTCATCATTCTTAACTTTAGATGGCTTTGCATGCACTGAGTCTCTGGTGAATGTGCTCTGCATTTTCACAACACATTTGCAGCCGTAACCGAATCCCTACAGTACCTCTTTGTGATAAATAATAAAGGCTTTCAAAGAGAAATGATAGGATCCTGCGTATTTGAAAACATTTTTTTTTCACTTAGGTAGATATAAGTATAGCGAGTTGTGCTTTATGCATGTATACATATTCAGAGACACAAAAGGTGTATTGTCATGTGCACAATTGCCACAGCGTAGTTGATGGAAGTGAACATTTTAAGTCCCAGATCGTACCAACAGTGCAACATACAATATAGTTGGGAAAAAAATAGTGCAGTTAAAATACAGGAATAAGAACATTATCTATACGTAAGATGGAATAAGATAAAAAAGAATATGCAATTAAAAACGAGACAGTAGAATAAATAATGTATCATATACAGAACAGTGTATTATAAACATGTGTGAGTGGTAAGCTCAGGAGTCTGTGGATGAATGTTACGGTAATCATGTTTACGATAAAGATGGTGATGCCTTATAGAATCATAGTGGAGGTGTTGTTATTGCATTGGTTCCTCAGCCTCTGATAAGTGCATGCTGGTGCTGCGCGAAAAGCATTACATCATCCTGCTCCTTCCCGGCAAAGTGAGCCGTAGCGCGATGAGATCAGAGCCCCCTTGTTATCCCAGTAGCAGAGCAGACTGCTGCAGGACCTTTTAAAGGATCCTCTCCCTACAGTCAGGAAAACATTTGAGACGCTGTGTGTCTGCAGCCCACACAACTCCAAAAAACACCTCAGCTCAGGATCATCCACAGGTGAGCCTCTATTTCAGGTGCAGAGCAGAGAAAATCTGTAGAAGGCTTTAACTACACGCACATACAAAGATAGTCACAACAAGTATAAACAGACGCTTGGAAACTCACAAATCCCCCAAAACACCCCATGGTGTTTGCTGTGTGATCATAGAGCATACAAATCATTTGCTACATCAAAGACTCTTTTGTAACAAAGAGAGCTTATTCACTTCTTTTTATATCTTTCTGAATTACTCCCAGTTTTACTGCAAATGCAGACAGAATAGTTTAATTTATTGCTTGGATTCACTTTGTTGTGAAATAAAAACAGCCTCCTAGCTGGTTCCTAATGAAGATTTAGCTATATCAGATGTATGTTAGTCTGAGCACTGGTCTGTGTCCTTCCCCTCCGGGTCACCAAGTGCTCTGCTGCCATTTGGGATTCCGGCATATGAAGATGAATGGATAGATGATCTGATTTTTGCGGACCTAGGTGACTCTTGCCCCGGCTTCAGTTACACCATCTCCGCCCTCTGGCTGTCCTCCCCACACCCCCTTCTCCCATTCTGGTTATCCTGTCTGTGACACCGTAATGATGACAAAGACTAACCAGTAAACAGCAGCACCCAGCACCATAGAGAACCCCCCTTTATGGCGCAATGAAAGTGAGGGATGAAGCACGGTTGTCATCCAGGGGAGCGCCAGCAAATCACCACACACAATAGTCAGGCGGTGGAGTGGAGATGACCGTGGTGGCGCTGGCATTGACTTGAGTTGTTTGTCAACATTCAGTCTATCTGTCAGTGTAACGCAGTGCAACAAATTAGCTCCTGCCACCAATTTCTGTCTGAGGCCTAGTGCTTCAAAAAGATAACTGTGTCACGGCTCATGTGAGCTAAGAGCATCCTCACACCCTTAGTGCAACTTTAACACCTTAATAAATAATAAGAATGCATTTATTTCATTCATCATTTGACCTTTATGTCCTGATAAGCTGGTTCTTCATACCTGTTGAGCTTTTTTCACACTCCACAGCGAGGATAGATTCCAATGTAGTCTGACAGCTTGCAGATAACCATTTATGTTTCTCTCTCATGCCCCAGTCGCCCATGCCTTCTTCTCCTCTTTGTTGCCCGTCCCATGCCAAGTTTCAGCAGATGTGACAACACAGGGATCAGAGACTTAAAGAGATATATTGTTAAACACACACCCGTCACGCATGCTGCCTTTCAAAGACTCCTTTTAACTAGATTAACATGTTGCCAGCACTCTGAACAGTACTTGTATACTTTTCTTCTGTGGGCAAAGGGAGCAGGCAACACTGAAATGACCTCATACAAACTGGCATGTCAATACTGTGCTTAATACTCTGCATGTATGCACACAAGATAGGCACACAGAAACACACACACTCTTGTTATTTCTACGTGCACATTAAATCAGCGCTCAGACACTGTGGCCACGCTTGCAGTTGTCCCTTTTCACTGCTTTAACTATTGTCGAGGAAAGCGCCATTGTGAGCCCAAAAAGGATTAGAAAGCAGGGAATTTTCAAACTCCTTTTTAAGAAGCTGCCCACAGTGATACAATACGCTATTGCCGGTACACAATGAGAGTGGGAGCTTTGGGGGGGGGTAGATGTAATCCCTCAGGTCACCAGTTACACATGGTAAGACATTCTTAAACACACACATACTCAACCTTGCGTTTTGTAGTTCGGATGTGTGTGATTAAATCTGTATTGTCAAGTGCAGGGTGGCACATAGTTATCAATATTAATCATCAGTAGAGCATATGGTCCTCAATCACGGCTTGATTAATCCATATATTGACATGATCACACCTGCGCAAGATAAATCACCCGTGAACATGAGCTTGTTGTGCAGTTCATTCAATATACATGAGAGAATCATTCAGGAGGTAACAGCCCCTTGGTACAGCTGAGGACGGCCTGAAGGTGATGCAGCATGTAGGCAGTGTGTTCATTTTACCTCCCACCACATGCACTGGAGGAGTCACACGCACACACACATGCAGCACAGGAGACAGAGGGTGGAAATGCATGTTCCTCTCTGATGACATCACCGTCTTGGTTAGGTAGCTGGGGCATTTTCCATAGGCTGTCCTCTGTTGCTGTGGAGAGACCTGCACCAATCCCCTCCCCTTCCTCCTTAATGTATACAATTCCGGCTCCATGAATGATCTGTGACAGTGCTTCCTTGGGCTGATCCAAAGACAACATTATGTGAGCGTTCAGAACCCACCCACTTCACAAACCCGCCCACTTCACAAACCCGCCCACTTCACAAACCCGCCCACTTCACAAACCCCTCTTTCAGCTTTGGGATCACCTGATGCGAGGTGTTTAGGGCTATTTGTCGCGTGCTGTGTGAGCAGAATACTGAGCGGGCCCCATGAGGGTCTGATATGACATGTGACAGCCCCCATCATCTGAGGGTGTGTATGTTAAATAAGCATTTCCATTTAACTCGGTTTCTCGGTCCTGGCTTGTACATATAATAAAGGTATTCCGCATGTCGATTTGTTTTGGGATCTAAAGCATGATACAGTAAACATTGAATGCAGCGGCCTGGAAAGGAATTGACGACCTTTGTATACAGTCTGTGATTTAACACTGAACAGAGTTCATAGGAAAATCCAGGCCGAGAACTGCTGACAACACTGTCTCTTACTCTAGCCTCTGCTGTCCATGAAATGTGCATGCGATAAATCTCTGGCTGTTTTGCTCAATACCCATACCTGAAGATCTATACCTGTCTAGAAATGTCTTTCTACCCCCCCTTGTCTCAATAGCCATGTCCCTTGGTAGACATTTAAGGCGTGGGCAGCTAAAGGATTCTTTCTCCAGGGCTTTCGGAGAAGAAAGAGTTCAAGAGGTCAGAGATATGTGTTATTTTCCCACCAGTGCAACTCTCGGGATGTGTCAGAGCCATGTGTCAGGGAATGACAGCGAAAAGAAAGACGGCAGGAGAGGTAGATCTGGCAGACAAAGGCCATACTTCACAGAGGAAGCTTGAGATCAATGGATCGGCAGGCTGTGCACCCCGTGCTCACAAACACACTTACACTCTAACAAACACACAATGCTGCAGTTTGATGCTAAAATGGATCCCGTCAGTAACCTTGAGAGAGACGTATGATAAACACATGGAAAGGCAGACGGAAACACACTCAATTGAAACAATTCCACCTCCATACCTCGCTGGGTATTCCTCAACAGTCCCCCTCCCGAAGCTTGTCATCTTGACGAATGGATCTGGGTAACTGTCAATTAAAATGAAATCCCCATCTGTGGAGTAGAATGAGGGCACATTCAATGAAACATACACACTACAGTAGTGGAGACCAGTCTAAGCTCCTGCCCAGAGACGGGTTGATCCACACGCTGGGCTTCATATGGGCAATACATCAAACAGACAACATTATCACTGACTACACCTCTGAAAACGTCAACATGATTAATTATAATTAATTAGTAAAATGCTATGTGTTGGCTAATCCATCATATTTGCATTATTCGTGATCCATCATCAAAATGTAGCCAGCAGCAGGCTTCCTGTTTTTATTTTATTTATTATAATAATTTAGCAGCATAGTGCTAAATCAGCAAGTTGCATTTTCACTCACTCCCTCGAGAGGATTCCAGACAGTCGTTCGTAAACAATTTAGTTTCGGTCTTTGTGGAATTCTAACTCGGACTGAATTAATCTGTTTTTAATGTTTGTGTTTTAGTGTGTGTATGTGGCTGCTAATTCATTTTAAAGCACATTAGTCATTTATATTGATCACTGATTGACATCTTGTAACCTTGCCGAGTAAGGTGCACATGTCAATTTGTGCAGTTTAATAAAGTAAAGCATTTGCATGCCTCAAATAGTATTTTGGAGACTGTTTTAACTATGAAAAGGTAAGCAACTACTATTAAGCTTTCTAAGTATTTTTTAAAGCATTGTATAAGCGTATACATTACCATGCAGTCTTATTTAAGTAGTCTTTGTTTGAAGTGGAATAACAACTAAACACTACTTACAACCTCAGCCAATCCCAGTTATGCAAAATCATCACTCTATGATTGAGACCAAAAGTGGTGGTGAAAGTCAGTGTGCAAGCCTCATTACCCCAATTAATGGCAATTCTTATTGCATAAGCAAAACTCATCTGAGGGTAGGAGTCAATACCTTTGTCATGGTTATGATAATGGCTTAAATGCTCATCTGTAGTGATATTCACAGGGAGAACTTTGCTGCTTGACACTGAAGGACATCAATGCTCCAATATAGGTCATTAAAATGAGTGCATCTCGGCCATTGCAATTAAACAGGGAAAAGTGTGTCAGGGTCTGTGTATGATTTGTGTCATTAATTTTCATTACGACTGTTTATTAACCTTTTTATCTCATGTGGTCCTGATGGTAATCCGCTTTGTGTATTCCATGGTTGTGTGTTTGTGTGTCTCCTGGTATTTTTCACACCGCCTACAGAATGTTTCGATCATGGGAAATTTCATGTGCGTTCCAGGGAACTGTAAATGTTCGTGTTTTTAATACACAGAGCATTCATCAGCGGCAGGAAACTGCACCGCATTAGCAGGCGGTCCAATGAAGGAAATATTATGGCTCCTAATTAAATTTGAAATTAAGTGATATTTCATCTCTTCTCATTAATTAGAAAAGAGGTCTTCTGTGATATAATTATTTATTTCTAGAAATAGGAGAGGACAATCGTAATCCTCTCATGGCAGGTGTTATTACACATTAGGTGAGGTGATGGTATGAATACATTTGAGATATATTTGTTGCGGATTGTTAGTTCCTTGTCTTCTCCATTCTTGTTTTACGGGAAGTTCAAGAGATTTTCAGACCTCAAGGCCAGCTAGGTGTATTGTGGGTATTAACAAACGTCAGGCTGATAACGTCAAAGCTGCGATCCTGTGATTCAGTAGCGTATAGGACAAAAACACAATTGAAGGGGATCTGTAAGATGGCACTCGCATTAATCAGGCTATAATGATATTAAACTACTTCCTTTTTGTGCATCTGGGGGGAACAAGTGTTGCTCAATGGTGATCACTATCTAAGCTTAAACCTGTTAAAGATGCATAGAGGTATGGATAGTGCTGGTAAGGGATTAAGAACACAATCTCTCATTCTGGCCCAATACATTCTTGGTAATGTCAAGAGGGGATATGGAGAATAAATACCTTTGCCCAGTTACATGGATACCAATGCCACCCGAGTCACCTGGTCTTAACTTTGATCAGTAATTTTCGAGTAACGAGATTTCTCTGATTTCATTAAATAGTCATTTCGCACCTGGAAGCCCAAGGCTTTGCCGAGAGATCAATGATCTAATCACGTTACCGTTAAGCCAATTGGCTTGAAAGTCCTTTGTGATATCCCTTTACTGTTTTAATGACTTAGTTCAGATTAAACAGGTTTTAGGAGCTAGGGATTAAGGGACACATCCATTGAGGTGGAAAAAGCTTTTTCTGATGCATAATTTATTGCAAAGAAAGGAAAAGGATTAACGAGGGCCATGTGCCCGCCACTCAACATTCACCGGTCAGTGATTAGAACGGATGCCTCGGGACAGGGATGACATCACTGGCCTTGAAAAAATGATTAATATCTTATTTTCTTCCCTTCCGTAGTAAAAAAATAAGAAACACCATTCATATTTGTGCTTAAAGTGTTTTGGAGCTACTGTTATCCACTCTTGGTAAATGACTCAAAACTTCCTCTTCACAAAGCAGCGAGGGGTGTGTTCAAACCCTTATGAGTCAACATCATTAACCAGCATCCCCAAACAATGATTTACCAACCAGATACAGTGGTGGGTGATGATTGCCTGACTCAGTGAGAGATCCGCAACATCTAATTTGCACAATTAGTTTTATTAGTCACATACCTAACTTACCTGATGGCCGCCTAAGGTGTAGCAATTAATATGGAAATAGATTGCTTCAAAACATTGTGTTTTTTTAATGCTGCATTCAAATGCAAGAGACAAAAATGGAATAATCAAGGCTTTGTTTCAGAAATAGTTTTTCCTGTTCCAAGAAAGAGTTGCAAGTCATCACCATCCATTCAGACATAGTAATGGCTCACATGTAAGGACGGCTGCCTTTCTCCTAAAAGACAAAGTGTGAGCTTGTCGGCCCTCTGGCAACATGTGTTTCTTCCAACTACCTCATCTACGGTTGGCACTGTCAAAACATCAACATACTAAAACACAGCACAGTCACATCTGCCAGTGAAAAGGAATAGCTCCGCTGGCACCGGCCCCACTCCTGTAGCTTTGTGAAGGTTTTAAAAAGTTAATTATGAATTGGAGACATGTGGTTGAACACTTTCCAAACATATTTTGCCTCTCGCTGCCATTCTCTCTCTTTGCTTCATCCTCTTACCAGTACTGTCTTTTTCTTCCAGCCCTGTTCTATTTCTCCGCCGCGGTAATCTTCCTCAGGCTCCTCAATTATGTGTCCATGGGCAGGAAGAACCATTTGCTCCTGCTTGAATACCCTGAATAGCAATAACGTTGCTTCAAAAACACATTACCAAACACAATTAGAGCAAACAATGCTTCTATAACCTGCAAGGCCACTAACTCACAGCCTTGTAAACACTGGTAAATGAAGTTTATTTTCTGTCTTCGCTGACACGGTTCTTGTTTCCTTTATCATATAATGCATGTGTTTTTCTCCTAAGAGTAATATTTAATGTATGTTATTGGCTGAAATGTGAGGGGAATGAAGGCTTATGGTACAAAAGCACAGTAACAGCCCTCTGGTCGGATGTTTAACAGCTTTTTCATGCACTTGCTGTTTGTAGATGAATTGCCTTTCGGTTGGCCTGAGGATACCAAAGCTGAGTTTTTTTTATTGGTTCACCTGGCGCCTATAAAAGTCACTGGTAGCCTGTTACTGTGTCAGTGACAAACGGCTGATTCACCATCATCTACTGACTAATCCAATGCACCAAGAGAGAGAGCGAGAAGGCCTGAGAGCTTCATCTCCTTCACACACCCTTCTCTAGTAAAACACTCCAAACACAGCCCCGGGCTGCGCAGGAAGCGGAGAATATTAAGTATACACTCTGATACTCTTCTCGCTTTGTCTGGAAGTGTTGGAGAACTGAAGCTATGAGTGTAAGTGGGAAATCATTATGAAAAGAGTGGTATACTAATTACACACGTTTAATGTGTAAATCCTTTGTTCTTTTTGACACAGAAATGGCGTGTTCACACATTATGACTAAAGCAACACCACGATATGCTGAACAGGGAGAGTACAGTGTGTAGATAAAGGTACTAAATACTAAAGGTATTTCTCATGGACAGCGTCAGAGCTTTTAGAAAAATAGACTTTCCACACAAACTACTTATTTTACTTTGTAGTGGCTTTACTGTTTTAGTCTTGAAAATAAGAATAATAACTTTCTTACAGCCTTAGGTCTTTGTAACTTATTCACTTTTAAGTCTTTTAACAGAAACTTAACTCTGTCACTTTGTTGATTACAGAGAACAAAATGTCCCACCATTACAGGTCTGTATACAAACAAGTAAACCATGCCTATTAGAGATGTCCCGATCCGATCACGTGATCGGGGATCGGAGCCGATCACGTGATTTTCAAAAGATCGGAATCGGGAGAAAAAAATCGGGGATCGGGATTTTAATTTTTTTTTTTAAAAAGTAAATACTTTTTTAAAATTTTGTATTCAATGTTACAAAACAAAAAAGACCATGTTCAAGTCTTAAAGTCATCCTGAGGCCTTAGTTTTGGTTTCAAATTACACAACATCATGTATGTGTTGCTTCTTTGGGGCTTGTTTTCATAGACCTGGTTGCTTATTTCTCTCAAATCTGGCAACAGAGTGGGCAGGGCGCAGTGTCTAATTGTAGCAGTAAGCTAACGAGTACTGAAAGCTTTATTTTGTTTTGATCCAATGCTGCACAACTGAACTGATCCAATGCTGCTGTGAAAAAAAGAAGCTATATCCATGTTGGATAGAATATCCAATTTAAATAAAAAAATTACCTTAAGGGACAATTTGAATGCTTTTTTTCCTCTTAATGCATTGCATAAAGATCGGATCGGGAAAAATCGGTATCGGCAAATTGTCAAAATCAAATGATCGGAATCGGATCGGGAGCAAAAAAAGGTGATCGGGACATCCCTAATGCCTATTACTCTATTTGTTCAATTAAACAGAACAACACCTGTATTTATGATAGCAGTATATGCAATGATAAGATAAGCGACAGCTGTAGCCTTTCGGAAGAAATACAAATGAACAATACCACAACATTTGTTTCCAAACTAAAATGTATTTCGGTTTTGTCTACGGAAACTTTTAAAATTACAAATGATATAACTAACACTAAGCATATGGCAAAAGGCCAGGACTAAATTAAAACCAGGTGCCAAAAATAACAACGGTTTAAGAAAGTATTCAACAATTAATGACATTAATTGGAACAAATAGCATGGTTTTTTAATGAGTACTAAAAGGCATTACAAATCAAATGCAGAATGTCTGAATGGGAATGTAATTCAAGCTTCTTATTGAAAATCCCGTCTGTTCTCAGTAAAAACTCAATTAGTTAAGGCTGGGCTTAATCCACCTCAGGGAACATAGCACAGGATGTACTATTAATGGAGGCATTTTTGCTGCAGAGCACACCTGCTATTTTTATGTTAGTGCGGGCGATTGTCAAACTGTATTATCACACCTGTCTGCAGAGCAGCATACAGTAGATGTGTCGGTTGCTGCACATCGCTTCTGTCTGAGCACGTGAGGGTTTCAGCTTATCATGATTAATTATCACATCCATATGTCCAAATGTCAGTGTTGACTCTGAGAAACAAATATAAATATGTCTTGGTAGTGCAGCAGAGTTTGACGCACGCAGTGAAGTTATTAATCTGTTCTCCCAAACTCATCTCATTGTCCCCTGCATAATGACAGTCTGCGTTAATTGTGACTGTTTATAAAATGGAGCTTGAAGTTGGAGCCAAGCTGTGCTAATCTCATCATCCTCGTTTTCTTTCTCTGCACCACTAGGTTTGAAAATCAACTATTGATGTTCCTTATTACATTAGGTGAGCTGCTTGATGGCAACACACAGCTGCAGGCCGTTTGTATGGATATCCTATTGATCTGATTTACATATATAGAGAGTTTGTTGTTTGTTGCTGAGCAGACACTGTGTGTTTGGAAGTGAACTATTGAAAATGTGACATTCCTTGTCACTTTGAAGAGGCTTCTTTTTAATACAACCAGTGACAAAAGATGTATCACAAAAACGACTTTATTGTAGAAAAATGTATCTGCTGAGTAGCTTAGGTATCTATCAAGTTTCTACCTTTGTCTATGTGAGTTAGAATCAAAGATAACATAAGATGAGATAAGACTTCATTTATCCTGAAGGAAATTGTTGTGCCAGAGTTACGATTCAATAAACACAGCAACATAATAATACAACTGTAAACTAATAGTGCATTAAAAAGAGCTAATGGAATAACTACAAGAAACATAGACGGTCAAATAAGTATTATAAAAAACTTTAAAATAATAAATGTACATGGATGCACCTATCTTTTGTTAAACATGTTGTCCATAAGTAGGGATATAATATCAATTTCAATGGAGACTATAATAAACATGGCATATTATTTTTAACAGCTACAGCTAACTTGATATAGCACCAGTGGCAATGGAAACATGTGTTGTTGTCATTGAATGGTACAAAAAAATATTGAACTTTTTTTTTTTTTTAAAGACCAATAATAACCTTTTGAGAAACGAAATAACAAGGGTTATGATCAAGCCAATAGAGAAATGAATATTGATTACAAGCAAAACCAGTAATAATGATTTAAGCTAATGGACACACTTCACACAAACCTTAACATGCGCTCAGACTGATAGGGGGACATGTCTGACACTTGCGTTGAGAACTAGTGTATTTTCTCATCTTTTAAACTTTCTAATTGCGCTGCCTCTTCTTTTTTTGTCCAAAGACACCAAAGAAAAATCTTCTGAACTCCCTCCCAAATGTGTAGATAAAGCCAGTGAAATGTTTGGATTAAAATAAATCCTGCTGTGAATATTCTTGTGTAGTCAATGACTTGATCATCAAAGGAGTGCCTTCATAACAGAAAATAGAGAGATGGGGAAACAAAGAGTGTGTTGCATGCTTAGTTCTCATTAACCACTTGAGTTTAAAGCATGTACATGAAGAACGCTTGGGATGGTGCAACACTTAAGACACTAAAACACTACACAAAATACTGTATAGACACTTTTAGAAGCTTGTTTAACTTTGAGATCTGGTGCTAGTTGTAAACGATGCTGCCCTAATTTCATAGCTTTCCGAGGCGAGTGGAAGAATCCTGCCTCATTTGTCTCTAATTTGTTCCCAGTGCACATACGAGAGGGGTTATAAATACATTAGTCCTCTCCATAGCACGGCGCATTGGGGGGGCTGCCGGGAAATCAAGCAGCTTGCTGTACGTATAGTGCTGCTTTTTACCCCAGTCCAACAGAGGCATCGTGGAGATGGGACAGCGTGTACCATCTACCTCATCATGCAGTGACTGTGAGCAGGTTGCGTTGTCCCAGAGGCTGCCTGCTCTGTGCATTAAGGCCTTGAGCGTTGGCTAGATCGGAAACGAGTCGGTGCAATAAAGGGAACTGTGGGCCGTGCAGATACCAAACTCCTCATATCTCTCATCCCCCTGATGCAATCCACCGGTGGTGTGAGTCAGTGGTGCAGAAACATCAATTAAAACATGACGATTATCGCTAAATTTGTCATTAGCCCTGAGGAGAAAAGCAGCCTCGGCCAGGATTTTCTTTTCTCTTACAGACACACACAGAGTATTGCCTGCAGGACTTTACAGAGCGAGAGATAGGTCTTAACTTGTTCTCCACTCGGGAGAAAATCAAATTGTGGTGTATTGTCATCAGCTGTCAGTGTCAGACAGATATTTCTGCAGGGCTGGGCAGGAAATTAGCCTATTAAGCTTTTTACAAGGCCCTTCTCATTTCGTCTGCTTTTCTACAGATGTTCCATCAAAGTAACTCATTGTAGCCATCTATTTTTCCCATGGCTCAAAACCATCTTTCAGTAGACTCATGCTGTTCTGTTCTCACTAGTCCATTTTATTTTCCCCCTTCTGTTCCTCTCCCACTCTCTGTCACTGTCTTTCTCCCTGTCTCTCGCTTTCAGCTGATATCATGGCTTCATTTGTGCTTTGGGTTCAAGCGCAAAATCAATTCCAAGGAGGTCAGCAGGGGTCAGTGGCCAGGCCAGAGCCAGAGCAAAGTGGATTACTGATTATAATGCAGGCAACATGGCTTCCATATTGGGACATCCGCAACCTAGATCTGTATTATGTCTGAAAACCAATCACAAGATTTGAAATATGGGTATGAGTGGGAGTTGTGGCAAAGAAAACCAAAACACATTCTCTCACATGATTCAAACTGCTTTTTCAGCCCAAGAAATGTGTTGGAGTTGAAGTTTTTCATTCATAAGCAGTAAGAGACAGTGGTATGAATTCTGTAGGCTTGCTTCATATGAACAATTCTCAAACAAAATGTGAGTCTATCAATTCCCCATGTAATCAAATATTATGAAATAAGAGGTTCTAGGACCATGATCGTAACTCTCAGAGTAAATTGTCACCACATATCCACCCACCCTGCCATTAATGTGACACTAGGGACAAAGGTTATCACACAACCAGCTCATATATAATACTATGCTTTTTGGAACATAATATGTAATGCCATGAACTTGATTATTGCACATGTGCAAAGCTGTTTGACAGTAATAAAGGGCTGCGTAAAAGCAGATGTCATTTTTTAGCAATGCAAATCAGTAGTTTTGAAGTACTGTTGCCATTTTCAATCCAAAAAAAACGTTGACAAAGATGTTTTGAGAACAATGCTCAGACCTGTCAATGGAATAACATATACTTGGATTAAGAATGTATACAGTAGTACTACAGTAGTACTACATCTCATAGATAGTATTCTCCAAACAACAAAGCTATTTCTCTTGACTGTTAAAGCATTAGTTGAACATTTTGGGAGTTCAATGTGCTAAGCTAAGCTAACCGGCAGCAATGTGTAGTATTATATTTAAAGAACATATATGAGAGTAGGCTTAATATTCTCAAATGAATCTCCACCAGAAAGCCTACAGTATAAGCACAACATGTTACACCATTCCTTTATCTTGTTTAAATGTGGTAATTGTTCAAGAAAGCTTTTGCATTTTTCAGCTCAGCTGCAGCTGACAGAAAATAAGACTTATTTCTTCTGGACAGAGCCTTTCTCCAATAATGTAAACGGACATTGAGAGTTTTGATTGGAAGATACAATGTTTGACATCAAGCAAACAAGCATCAGCAGCAGACATGTTTGTTTATGTAAATTATGACATTATGTTAGCTGATTTATGAGTTTATGAGGGTACAGAGCACACATGATGAAATGTCAGTAGGAAGATTTACACGCATTCACATGCCCATCATTCCTACGATTCCTCAGAAGCCCTGACATGCTTACTTCAGCGCTTTGTTTCTTGAGCTCCACACGCTTTCCTACAGTCTGTTTTGTAGGCCACACTGGATAATTGATCTGCCTCGCTTTTTATTTATAGATTTGAATGACATTCCAGGGAATTTTTCCAATTGTCATGATCTCATTTGTGCTTCCTCGGATGCTCGCTGAGATGTTGATGGGGATCTAGAGGTACCATGGCATTTCAAAAGGGAGGCACATTACGCAGCACTTTTATCCGAGCTTGATGGAACAGCTGCTGTTCCTTGGTTTCTTTTTTCTCTTTATCTCCTTCTCCTTCCCCCCCCCCCCTCTCTTGTCAGAAACCCTCTCAACTAATCTATCATTCTCTCTCGCTACTTAAACTTGACTTTACTATTGGAAGGCAAAGGTAGAATGAAAGGGAAATAGGATCTCATTATTTCAGACCCACCGCTCACTCTGCTCATGATTGATCATTATCAAAAAAAGAGCCCGTTTGGAAGCAAGTGATTTCTGCTATAGTAGAGAAAGAAAAGATAGGTCTATTTAAAAAAAAAAAAATCATATTCAAAGGCCTCACAGAATAAAAGGGAACTGTACTTTTTTCTCTGTGCAGGTGCTGTGAATGATCAATCCTTCACTATACACATACATGCTTATGAATAAGGGTGGTTTAGTATGAATGTTAAAAAAGTGTGGATATAGTCTGTCAATTAGCTACTGATATAAAACAATATTGAAATATAATAAATAAACATGAGGTGCACATGATAATGAGAACATATGCTTGGTGAAACAAAACTCAATTTAAAGTAACAGTACTGCATCTAAGCTTTGAATACAGTACATTGCTTTAAGTACATACAAAGTATTATTTTTATTCTTTTCATATTATAGAAAGTCGAGTTATTTTCAACCAATACATTGTTTATGTGCTACTTCAATGTACAGTAATCAGTCATTTTTCAGGTTCATCCAATTTCAACTTTTCTCTTGTTTTCAATTTCTGTAAATATGAAATCAAGCTTTTTAACTGTGTTCGTAACAGGATCTTGAACAGTGTTGTGATCTGTTCGGCAATAATAATTGGCTGTTACTCATCTCAGAGTACTAAACCGCAAGGAACTGTCTTGGTTTGCAGTATATTATTGCCAATCTGGGTAACATTCAGATGTGAAAACTGTCAAAAGATGTGACACAAGGCAGGGAAAAGTTAGGGTAAAGAATAATTGACATATTTTCAACACATTTCCAACAGAACCATGACCTCTGTTTCTCCCTTAAAGCAAGTACAGTGAGTCTAGAACAATGTGTTCCAAAACTGTATAAAACACCAAAGCAGAAGAGACACTGATGACAACAAAAGACAAAAGGCCATGTTAAAAAGCATTTCTAAAGCTACTCTGCGCTCTCTAACCTGTCAGGCAGAGGTTTGGGGTCCTGGCCTGTCTGCCAGTAGATATGACATGTAACTAGGGAGCATGCCTTATGGGAACGGTCTCAAACTACAGAGTCAGAAGGTTCAAACAAACTCTTTCCCACAGTAGACACTGACACACACTGAGCTGTTTGGATAATAATCTGATTGCACAGTAGTTTGGCAACTTTAATTGCATAAATCCCATGTTGTATAAGGATCACTGCCAACTGCCACTGCCTCCACTGACATATCCCAAAAAGTGGCTCAGGGAAAGTATTAAATGATCCATGGAAATGGAGCCCATGAATTTCAGAACATAAGTACCCGCCGGCATGCCGCACACTTGCTGACCTCACACCCCCGCCGCAGCCCCAGACACCACACACACATATGCTCATTCATGCAAGACGTGTGCCTTTGCTGCAGCTTGATTTGAGTTTCCTCAGACTGCGCACAGTGGCAGACCGACAGAGAGGGAGAGCGACGCACCCAGGTGACTGTTCCCCAGTTTAGAAGAAGTTCAAGCCACTCTAGGAGGACATTTATATGCGCTCAGCACATCTTTATCCCACAGGTCAGAATTTACAAATAGATTTCAAATTAGAGCCTCTGCTTTAATTTTCTAATGCAGTGACCCATTCTGCGGCAGTGTAATAGCAGGTCCCAGTGTGACAATTAAAATAAATCACGTCTGAACAGAATTCGCCGTATGTATTCATGCCTCATCAGTAACTGAATTGACGTAAATGATTTATCCCAGAGAACTTAAATACCAATGCCCATACCACATAGGGCTCCCACCCTGCATGCGGTCAGGTTCTACACGCTTGTCAGCGGCCCTGCTGTGAATAATGAAATTGACTTGTCTAAGATGAATGAATGGATGTGGAAAGATAGGCAATGGTGGTCTTAAACACTGGACCTTAGTGTATAATCAATTGTAAGCAAAATGTTCTTAGATAAAACCTTTTGTTACTTCTCCTTTATGTTTAATAGGTCAATTTTATCATGATAAGTTGACTAACATGTTATATTCTCTTCATATTTGAAAAGAAAATGTAACTTTCATACAAGTGGCTGCTCAAGAATGGAAACTCTTCAGAATACTGATTATTACTAGTCAGACAAAGTTCAAAAAAGAAGTAACGGAAAAGCCTATTAACTACCACTATAATGAATAGCCCATATTTAAACCTTAGTACTGTAAGAGAGAAAAAAAGGTGTGATACTATGGGCTATATTCACTTTTTATTAAAAATGACAGCTACAGTAGAGATGTCCTTTGATTAAAGTGGGGAAGCACGCTCTGAGCTCTAAATATCATTATGCTCTCGGGTGAAGCTACTTACACTGTTTTAGTCACAGACCCCCACCAGCCATTAAAATAATGTGAATATGTTGCCCACTGTGTGTAGTCACCTTCCTCCTGATTTGGACTTCCCCGTCCTCATGCGCCGCTTCACCCTCATCAGCTTTACTTTCTCTGCTTTTGATTAATCCTGTCTCATTTGAGATTTTGAAACTATCAATGGGAATTATTCAAATCCCTGAGGTATGAAATAGCTATGAGGAGGCTGTGGAAGACACTCATTAACCCCAAATGGAGGGGAGCCCACAATAAATCTCGATGAATTCTCTCCGTTATAGAAATCTGATTAGTTACGCTGGCTGTGCTTAATCCCAGTTGAAGGTACAAGTTCATTTTGTCCAGTGTATATGCAGTCATTCAAGATGTTTTCGACCACTGTTTTGAAGAACGTATCACTCTGAGGTTTGTAATAATGTCGTTCTGTGACTTTGGTTTGGACATTTTATGAGAACAGATTACTTAAAAGCCTTGAAAAATACAATTAATTGCAAAGAGGGAAAGAAATATGAAGTCATCAGCCAACTCTGTGACAGTTTGTTACAAATGAACGAATCCAATAGCCCAAGATTTGAACCAATAACAGGATGCGCTTGTATGGATTTAATCACTGGAATGTAGTGGCTTGTTCACAGGGCCGCTGCAGATTGCATTGTTCTATTGATCACCCCATTGTAGTTAGTTCTGCTTTTCCGTCCTCAGAGGCATGTCTTTATCATTTAATGGAGGATTTTTGCATCAAGTCATGAAATGCACCACGGATTCCAGCTGAAGAGATCAGCATCTTGCCATAAAAACCAAAACTAGACATTCTTCCCTGGAGGGACTTGTTTTAGCTGTAGCGCCACATCCAAATTGGACCAACAGCTGCTATATATGATTCCATCATTCGAGGGATAATATGTTCCATTAATGCCGGAGCACTCACAGGCATTAGAGAGACGGTTGCTGCAAACCTCTCAGGATGTGCTCTGCTTATTCTCTGCCTTATTTCCGCGAAACATGGCACAGACTGGTGCTGCTGCCATTCTCTTACATGCAGATGTCAATTATAGAGGTGGCAGACAATGGTGAGCTGTGCACATCTGCTGGTGGATGATGTCTCCCCCAGCACTGCGCAAGCCAATGGAGCATAAATCTCAACCATCCGTTGGCAAGCTTCACCTTTACAATAACGTCTGCCAGAGCTAAAAGCCTGTCTTGTATGCACCAATGTTCACAATTAAGAGCAGCGGAGACAAATATAATTAGCTGTTTTATTTCTGTTTCTTTGTTTCTTTCTTTGATGTAAAGGCAATCTTTAATTTTTTTTCTTGAATTTGTCCTTCATGGGTCACATGGCCTGGAGGGTATACTGTATGGGGTATGTCTTGTGTGTTTTTGATGGGGGGTTCGTCCTCATCACACCCAGACCTCTGCTGCCTGCTGTGTTATTAGGCAAATACAGTACATTAGGGACAGGCTAGCTCCACCACTGTTGTCATCGAGAATATCTAGTTATCACATCTTGCGCTCAACCACCTGCTGAGTTCACAGAGCTATCAGCCTCCCCCGTGACCTGCTTGTGTCTCTGTATGTCTCTGCTGGAGACCTTGGATATGTTAAACATCCCCATACGGCTGAGACCAAGTTCCCTACAACATCGGCCTCAGAAAATAGTTTGCTCAGATCCTCGTTTGCACCTACACACAGACAAACAAACAAACTTTAATTTAAACCTTGTTGTTAACATGGCCTACCTCCAGTGCCTGTACTGCCATGTACCAGAGTGACTCTATTTGTGCTATACAATATAGAAGCTGTTTGTCATCGTCAACATGGCTGTTTCCAAAAGCATCAGCCTCTAAGTGTGTGGATTACAGCCGTATACATTTGTATAATGCCTGTGATAATGGGATAAAGCAGCTTCCGTGGGAGAAATCTGTATGGAGAATGGATTATTCCAAAGCTCTGCCTATGGGACGTTGAACCCAGGAGTTATCACAAGCAGTCAGCATCTCAAGTGGGTGCATTGCCTCAGAAAAGTGTTTTCTGATGCCACATTTCATGTCCACGTGCTATTCTCTGGAGAGAAAACACAAGATGTAGAGGCCGCAGTCGTGTATGTTTGAGTTTGTAATTACCATAGGAGCACTCCAAAGGCTGAGATATACTAGTTCCATTTCAAATTTGCATTTGCTTTACATTAGGACTGTGCACATGGCCCCCGTTTATTTATTGTTCTCCCGTCCATGATACAGGAACCCACTGAACTAGTTTGTATGTTTCTCTTGATAGCCATTATAGAGGAAAATTAGCATTTCCATGCATACAAAAGCAATTACCGTCAATTTATACACATTTCATCGAAACATGTCCCCAATTAGAGGGCCATTTCAGGGGGACTGATAAGACGAGCAGCGCTCACATTGAACATCTGAGGTCTGGGCAGACGTTGCGTCCTGCTTTCCCCCTGATCACTATCTCTATCCGCAGCTCCGGCATCATGAGGAGTTCAGTAGCTCTCACTCATTTCCAGAACAGCTGATTTCACCCTTAATACGGTGCGACTGTGAAAAACAAATGTTGCTGTGTTGATAGTGAGGCTTTGATTTTGTACAACAGCGACTTGGTAGTCATGCAGGCCGGAAGTCTTTATTGTCTACATCAAAGTCAGTTGTCTTTTTTATGTGCCTCATAAGTTTATAATAAGGTCGCTAGTGGATCTTAACAAGATTTAAGATAATATGAATTCTAAAACTGCATATTCTATAATTCCTTTATTGAGTCTTTTATTGGTTTTATGCAGGTGCCCTTCCTCAGTTTGTCCTGTTGCCATTTACATGAGGAAGATAAATCTCGGATGACATCTTCAAATCTGCCCATTCATTAGCCCAAACAGGCTTATCTGCTTAAAGACTTTGGCTAAGACCCCATTCTCACTGAGGAATGACTCACCTCCATATTGCCCCACTAACAGCAACAATTACGTCACCCGTTTACTGGCTGTCGGAGATTATGGACTTATTTGTGCAAATCCTCTCTTTACTTGATATCAAATGCTTTGCCAGAGGACGGAGACATCCACTCTAAACCTGAGTGCTTGGAGTTCACCTTTTATTAAAATGGCAGAGGGAGGAGAAGAAGGCGAAGAAGATGATGATGATGATGATGATGATGATGATGATGATGATGATGATGATGAGATTGATAGCAATAAGACTGATAAGCAATGATGACATTGGCTATGCTAAGATCGACAGTGAAGCAGTCAGAGGACAACAACTTTGATTAGCAAGGGCCTTTCTAAGTTTTTACATTCAGTGCAACAAGATCAAGGAAAATAATAGTTCCCCACATTTTAGAAATTATTTATTTTCTTGGTGAGAGTAATTGAGAAGATCAATTTTTTTCTCATATCTTTACTTAAGTAATTACCTTATGCTACATTATATTTCTACTCTACAACATTTCGAAATTAAAAATGCCCTTTTTTAAAATAAATGTATTGACAACATTATTTTTGGCTTACTTTGTAAATTCAGATTATTATTACAAAATATGAACCTACTTATAGATGAATATATATAACATTATAGCTTTAGCTACGATCCTGTGATTTCACTGATATATTATTCTACATAGTACTTTTAATTGTTGTTCTTCGTTTGTAGTTTAGTCCCAAAACGTATACATATTGCAACATTTTGATTGAGAACATTTCAACACCATGGTTTTGTTTGATTTACTTGAATTAAAGTCCTTTGTACAATTTGCTAATTATCATATTGTATCTGTTTTTATTTGCAAGAAAAAATGTCCTTCTTTAGAATTACAGGTGGTCTATTGATGATCAGGAGTTTTAACTTTTAACTAGACAATTTCTTGCCGCATAACTTCCTAAAACCACAACGTACCCCTTATTTACTTTTAGTTTTTTTTCGAAACTTGCTAAAGATTGAATAAATGAGAGGTCATGTTACGACGTGACTTTTGGTGGTCGGTAGATATTTTTTCCTTTTAAGCAGAGCCTGGTCAGCGGCCATCATGGTTTCTATTCTATTTGCTTAGCTAAGCTAACCCACTGGTGGATCTACAGCTCATCTAGCTCACTGCTGATAACATCAAACTAACCCAGCTGCATTTACACGTATGCAGAAGTATGAGCTGACAAAGTAAAACAAAATAGATAAAGAAATACTATTACAGATAATCTTATCTGCACCGTAGTGGATGTATCCTGGACTGTTACTGCGACTGTATTGCAGCCGGGATCTCGTGATTCTGCCATTTATTTATTTGGGAGCCATATATACTTGGGAGGAATGGCACAGGATTGTGAACTCAATCACAGCGCGAGGGGATGTCAGTGCACAGGGCGCTCCCCGTGAATCACACACTGAAAGGCTATCACCCAAACCTCCAAGGTCCACTGCCAACTCATCAGTCATCGCGGACCAGACCAGGCCACAGACTGATCAGCCATGCACACACTCTGGTCACTGGGGACACTCACAAACTCAGCCCCTCTTTCCATCTCCCCTATATCCATACCAATATCTGTACTCGCTACTGGAACCATACCATAACATATTCCAAGGTCTGAATGTGACTTTGCCTCTCAAAATTCTGTCACTCTGCCCAGATTGTGTATGGAACTGAAGGCCGCAGACGCTTGTTTTGTCACACTGGCTGCCCTTTCTAGATGGAATTTCATACTTTTATTTATAGCTATAATGTTTTTAGGTAGCAGTTATAAAGTACTTCTCTGGTGGTCATTTAGGTAAGCCTTCGTCCATACAGTCGGATATGAATTTCATGGAAATATATACAACATTACAGTGTTGTAAAGATTTTATCCTGGTGTGGTTTATATTCATTTTTTACATAGTTTTATTAACTTTTGATTTAAACATTTAAGTAAGCATACATACTAACCAATACCAAATTAATGTATAATTAAAGTTCCAATAAAACTGTTGGATAATACAAGACTCAAGGGACATTTTCCCACAAAACATTGAAATAATAGAATATACACTTGTTGCTGTACATTTTAAAAAGACAGAAAGTACTAGATGTGTCTTGCTAACTACTCTCTGATAGAGTGGCCATGAGAGTTCAAGGCTTTGCAAATTAAGATAACACATCATCAGACACAGGAGCAGATTAAGAAACATCTTTACCAACTTGACGACACATGTGACCATAAATAGTCAGAAAAGAAGCCAACAACACAAATCAAAAGTTTCTAGGGATGCTTAAAAGTGATTTGAATAAACAACAACTGTAATAGTAATACAATCATAAATAGGGGTTGACTGGCACTACAATATGGTAGGTGCAGTATCTCAAAAAGTCATGTCCCAGCCATATGGATCACTTTTTAATTGTCCCGTGGAAATAGCTTATGTTGTATTTTTAGCTTCTTGCAGTGTTGTTTTTTAAATTCTCATTATTTCTCTTTATTTTAAGCGCATTGACCTGTGAGGGCCACCATACCATGAGTTTTTAATACTTGTTACCCACCAGATGGACCAAATATTTTATCGTGCTAACATTCAACATGTTATGACAGCATTAATCTCAAAATACTGCAAAGGATGATTGAAATTCTGTCTGTATTTAAAGTGGTATGTCATAAACTGCAGTATTGGACATCAACATTTTTGACCTGTCGGTGTCGCCAGATAAAAAGTCACAAGATCACCAAAGTCATTAAGATTCATCCTCAGGGGATCCTGAATGTCTGCGCCAACTTTCATGGCAATCCATCCACTTGTCAAGCTCTTAGACCAGCAGACTGATATTCCCTAGATACTGTAGCAAAAAACACAGTGTATACTTTGAACAGAGTTTGTCCGACATTATGTGGGCGATGAGGTACGAAGAAAACATGAATAAAGGAGTGACAAGAGCTGTTTGGGACATGAGGGATAATACACATTTGCATGATTACATGGACAGATGAGTGATTTACCCGCGCTTACGTCTGACAGCATTTCTAGATGAAGGACATATGAGTGGCATCTGATCCTGCATTCTTTAACTGTAGCTCCTGATCGCTGCTTGCTGAATTTAATATATCACCATATGGAAGTGCAAGATTTAAGGGGTTATGTTTATCTAGCAAATGTTACCTCTGGTACACAGATGCGTGATAAGATGTTCGATCAGGCTGATCCAGCTCCTGAGTCTGAAACTCTGTGATTCAAAACACTCTTAAAAGTATTATCTAGTTCACTTGCTCTCCGACTTATTCAAGCCCACTGCCCCTTTGCACACTACGCAACACCTTCACTGCCATGCACTTCTCCCACATTTAGTGCACTCATACCTACCCGGAGCCACATTAGAAAAAAGATATGACAATTTCACACATATAGTGTTATACTTTGCCTGACTCCAATTCATCTGTGGCCAGGCAATCTTCGTCAAGTAAGCACAATAATAAGTAATTACCATAATGTTTGAATACAAAAAAAGCGCAGAAACTTTGAATAGAGGCTGGAGTTGGTGGAAGTGGGGGGGGGATATTTGATTAATCTTCTTAACACGTTTCATGTGCAGATTCTTTGAGTTAATTTCAAGGACCATGCCTAAAGGAGATTACCTCCCCATGCTCCTGCACATTTGCTCATGAGTGATTTTGTTTATTCATGTTTTATATTATAATGCTCCTCCTGCCGTCTGCAGCCACAGAACCAACGGAAAAAAATGCAATTTATTTCCCGCTCTGCACACGATGGAGACAGCTGATAATGTCACCAGGAAATATGAAGACTGCTGGGACGGGACCAAACAGCCTACTATTTATGTATGGAATATAAATAAAATATTTTGTGTGGGTTTTCTTAAGCCGCACATACACCCAAATACACCCCCCCCCCCACCCCAAACAAAAAAGTTGCTCCAGTTAGTGATTCTTTTGGATTTTTACCAATTCTAACCTGTGTGTGTGTGTGTGTGTGTGTGTGTGCATTTCAGTGTATCGTGATTTAGATTTACTTATCACTCATCTCTCAGGAGATCAGCATGCATCTACAATAACATGGATCATTACGGAGAGTCATATAAAAGGTCAAAGATGCGTTCAAGTTCTCAGAGGTTGCGGATTACGCTCCTTCTCTGTCACCAATCACACTTATCATCAACGTCGTATGGTAAGCTCATCCCAACCAGTGTGTGTGCCTCCTTGATATGAAAACCCATCTACAGTATGTTGTCATGACATATATTACACAGCCCACTCATATTTCATTGGTGCGACTCAGTTATGAACATGCATCAAAGTCCCTTTCATCACTCCTGCTAATATGGATTTATCTGCTCCGCTGGCAGTGATGGGACGGCTGACGTAACTGTTTACAGTGACTCCATTGCCCCCCCCCTTCGATGAGGACGGCGATGATGATGACGAGCGACGCTCTCTGCCCAGAAGACGGCCCGGATGGCAGGATTTATGGCCCGCGGTGCCCATCCTCGGCACAAAATGCATTGTCTCTGGGTAGATCGTTCAGCCTGTCCTTGCTTTATTGATCTCACTACTCACAAGTTCACAACTTCCGCGTTCCTGGTGCATCACTTGACAGCAGAGAGATTTAGTGGAGGGATGAGGTCAGATAGAGGAAGAGAGATGGACGGAGAGGAAGAGGGAGGGCGAAGTGAAGGAGAGTGGATGGAAATGGGAGAACAGAGAAGGAGGGAAATAAAGAGAGGCTATGAGAGAAAGGAGAGAGACTGAGATGGAAAGCAAGCAAGGAAGGAAGAAGGAGAGAGTTACTTCCTCTGGGAGGATGTGGCTCTAGGCCAGGTCAGAGAAGATTGATACTTGTGAGTGTGTAGAGGCCTGCAGAGTTAGCCCCTGGTACACCGGAAATCCGCTGGTAAACACACCCAGCAGCTCTCAAAGGTGTCCCCATCAATCTCCACACTCTTGTTCTCAGTGCAGTGTATACAAACATAAACTCATACTTCAGTGGTCATTGGACGGCCATACAGTAAAAACAAACATCACTGACTTCAGCACTTGTTCCATCATCTTTTACACCTACTGATATGGCTTTTAGCGCTTTTAAAAGCACAGAGACACCACCCTAAGCTCTGACATGTACAAGATATGTGCAAATGTGTCGACAGGCGTACCACTGAGGGTGACATACAGTGTGCTTCCACTATTCATCTCTTTGTGATCCTTTAGTCATAGTGGTTTTTCAAACATGACTTTGAATGACCTCCTCCCGTCTCTTTTCTTTTTGAGAGCTTTGGGCCTTTTTCCCCTGAGTCTATAAGATTACATTAGAGACAGCGAGCCTGTGCTGTTCACTAAGCCCACAGGGAGTGTGAAGAAGGCAAGGGAGGGAACTTACATAAGACTAGGCCAAACTCCTAACCCAGCCGCCCTGAGGGAGGACGAAGCCAAGGCTCTTTAATGTTTGTGTCAATCCTTGTACAGCCTAATTGGCTTGGCAATCATAATATGAACTGTTTGTGGCAGTGGGTTGGTGGGTGGGTCTTCATGTTTACGTAGTGTATTCTCTGAGTATTTATATAATGCACTGTACATTTGTTCTCTGAATGTGTACACTATTCATTGTTAATGACTTGTCTGGTTCCTCATTCACCATTTCGCTGTGGGAACATTCATTAGCGGTGCGTAAGGAGCTGCTCGGCAGCGTAACCCCTTATCTTTTGAACTCAGACACTGCGATAAGGTTTTCAGAATGACTAGAGATCAGAGTGCAACTCCATTCAATTACTTCTCTGCCATCCGAAAAGCAGACAGACTTCCAAGTGGAGCCAGAGAGCCTGAAATGTGAATTGACATGCATTTCTTTTTACAAGAGGAGAAAAAATGAAAGTTTGGGATATTTTATTGAAGTAGAGAACCGAAAAATAAAATAAAATGTGACTGTGTTCTATGCCGTCAGTATAGAGAGCCTTTGATAATCAGACTTTTTATTCTTTTACAGAAGTCAGTGAACACAGAGTACACACAGAGCAGCACACATGGGAGAGGAGCCGAGAGATTTGGGCTGCGTGATCCAAAAATGAAATGGGTCATCAAATTACCCCTGTGATTGTGTGTACCTGCCCAATTATGATTGATCTTTGCTAGAGAAAACAAAGTGGTGTATTTTATTTGCATGTTAAAAGATGCTCTCTTTCTCTCCCACTTCTCTCTCTCAAAGCACCATCATTATCTCAAATGTGAAATGCTATTTAGGTATTCATAATTTATTTCTGTGTGGGGAGGACACAATAGACAAGCGCGCAACGCTCTGCCAAGCCCCAGATTTTTTCTTAGTTAATTGAAAATCTCATTTGCATGAGGGGAAAATCAAACACTCATTTCCATACATGAGATTATAAAAAGATAACTGCTAGTGTTTGTTGTTCCATATTTGATCTGAGCATTTCCACCTAATTGCTAAATGCTGCAAATAGTGCTTGAGTGTAACCTCCAAACTAATGTTCACAAGGCAACTGGATGTTATGTTCCAGTTCAAATGCCACACTGTGTTTTCTATCCGTGTTTTCCGAAGTTTGCATGTGCAATGAAGCGAATGTGTGTTTTTGTCAGAGCCCCTGTGATTCCATAAAAATGCATAGCTGCATAGCTGGGTATCTGCCAACTTCATAAACAGCAATGCCTGCCCAGCTGGATGTTGTGCAGGGAGGCACATCCATAGAGCGGCCTGTAGCAGTCAGAGCAGTGATCTTCTATGATTTGTGTGTGAGAGATCAGAGGTGTCCTGTTTCACCCCTTACAGACAACCCCATGTATTCTCTCTATCTTTCTAGCTCTCTCTCACACACACACACACACACACACACACACACACACACACACACACACACACACACACACACACACACACACACACACACACACACACACACACACACACACACCCACACACACACACACACACACACACACACACACACACACACACACACACACACACACACACACACCCACACACCCACAAACCCCTGTCTATTCCAGGCGGACACCATTACAGACCTGGCCTCAGCCTCTGTTCCCTGCTTGAAGCTCATTAATGCAGTCTCCGACATGGGCGGACACCAGGAGATTTCCAACCCCTTCCCCCCTCCTCCTCCTCCCGCCCCTCCCTTTCTTCCTATCCCCCCAAAAAAACATGATTAATGGGATTTATTTTGCGGTAGGAACCCCACGTAATATTGGCCTTAGTGTTGCCGGGCAGCGCTGACACATTTCTATCTCACACATTATGAATCAGTGTGTGTGTGTGTGTGTGTGTGTGTGTGTGTGTGTGTGTGTGTGTGTGTGTGTGTGTGTGTGTGTGTGTGTGTGTGTGTGTGTGTGTGTGTGTGTGTGGGGGGGTTCGGCTAATTTGGGATGAGACCATAAACAGTGAAGTAAGCTCTTGTCCAATGAGGGCTTTTTTGAAATGTGGCCTGTAGGGATTTGCATTTGATCCAGTATGTTGCACAATTGCTCCGAGACTGTGATGTGTGGAAAAGAGCTGGTTTTATTTTATATTTGATTGATTTGTGTTTGTCTCTGCATGTTAATTGCTCTCTTTCTCCTCCCCACAATGAAACTGTCGCTAATGTTTACAGTTTTGAATTTATTTCTGCCTGGCATGCTACTTATTGCCTCTTGTGTGACTCACAAAAGTCATGTAGGAAGTAGGGCTATCCCGAATACCATTTTTCGGGCTCCAGATATTCGGTAGTAATCAGCAGCGAACAGGTTCGACACGAGTATTTCGGTTTATTCACGGCATTCTTTTTCTTATTCTACAGTATTGTTGTTTTATAGTTATTTGTTAATGTATTTGTGATATTTTTGTATTTGTGTTCTTTGAAATTGAAAAGGATATTGCATTGTGTGTGTTACTTTCGTTGCAGTTGTATATGTCTTAAGTGTAATTTGGCTTGGCTTTCTATTTTGTATGGACATGCTTTTATTTTGAAGGAGAGTTAACGCAGTTGACAGGAAGTTGTTGTTGCTATGGAAACAACGTGACGGAGATTAATGGAGAAAAAGTAATATCTACATATAAAGACGGAAAAAGTAAACGATAACGTTTATGGTTAAGTGTTGGCACCCCCGAAGAGGCACAAGCTCTTACGTTGATATTGGAAATGTCAATAAATTCCACATAAAAAAACGAATATCCGAATAGCGAAATTGAAACCCGAATATTACTCCAACGAACGAATATTCGGATATTCGGCTAAAGCCCTAGTAGGAAGTTGTAAACATTCAGGTCTTTGCTGTTAATGATTAGGCTGCAAAGAACAGAGAAACCTAAACCCTGTGGTGTCCTCACACAGGTGATGATGAGGTGATAAAGGCCAGGTTGTTGATGTTTTCCATGCTGAGTTGAATAATGTAGCTGGGATGTTGTGTGTGGATTCATACTGTTTTTTCATTTCACCGTTTTTTTTCAAAGCTAAATCACAGTATGACTGACTTGATTCGTAAACACATCTGCATCGGCTGCACACACATTGTACGCAGACACACCACCACATGTGACGACCTCTATTCAAAAGCTGGGAAAGGACAACTGTCAAATGAAATGACATAAGGTATATTTTATTTCTCAGTGCGTCTGACCTAAGCATTTTGCCTCCGAAATATGTGCTATGTATTTTCATCTGAGGCTCCAGCGCAGGTAATTGAAAAGCATTGCTCAGTGTAGCGTATGCACTCAGACATGCGATGAGGCCACCATTACGGTTCAGCATGGCCTGGAGGGATGAGGGGATGGAGGGATGGAAGGGCTGCGTGCCATGATAGAAAAGTTAGATTAACTGGGACCCTCACACTCCCTTCAATGTCAATGGGTGAACTGGAGACACCTGGCAACTGGAATCTGAAACACAAACATAGGCTACTGGGTTTTTAACGGCAACATTCTGTCTTCATTTGTTGTTATTGTTGTTAATATTATCATCTGTATTGTTGTTGTTGTTGTTAATAAGTCAATCATTGTTCCCTGGCTCAATTGGACCTGTCAGTAGGTGCACCATTTACTGTAAGACCTTAAACGTGATTTTTTTTCCTCCCCTTTTTTCCCCTGTATGGCCTTCATGGAGAGTGTGCAGTAAATGGGGTGGGAGCATGAATGCTCAGTGCCTCATGTAATAAGCATATAATTAAACTCCTCTGACAATTACATCATGCATTATCAGCCTAAGCCAGATCCATTACTCCTCTCGATCAATGACTTGGCCACAATAGGCCTCCTACTCTGACCACACCAGGGACTGGCGGCCAGGCTGCTGCAGGCTTCTTTGCTGTATTGCAGGACCAGTAAGTGCTGTTAGTGACATCCAACACCAAGAGTTTGCACAGGGAGAGGGAGGAGGGCCGGCTACTTAATGCAAGGTAAAGGGAAGAAGGAAATGGGAATTAGTCCTTCCGAGGACAGCAAGGAGGTGGTGCAGCTACTTGATGAGGCATCTAGAGTGTAATGATGAGTCATGGTAGAGTGAATTAGAGTGTGGTCCTTTTTTTCCTCTGCAGCATCGGAGATTGCTATCTCTAATAATGAAATCCTCAAAGATTACTGAGGTCGAGCAAAGGCTAGCCCAGTGCCGAGTTGCATAATGATTATGAATTAAACATCACAGGAAGTTCCAACCAAGCATGCAAGCTCACAGAGATACATTTAAACGCGGGCTACATCAACAATTCAGATATAGAATATTTTAAAGTCGGCTCTTTCATAAGATGCGAGTAATGCATTCAGGGCAAAGGGAAAAGGAATGAAGTTGCACCAAGGCCAAGTTGAGCTCTTTTATAGTAGATAATTAGCTATTATCTCATATTCTATATCAACATTGGCAGGAAGAAGTCAGGAGAGTGACCGCATGCATGCCATCTGCCAATGTGATGTGAGAGGGGTAAGAGATTACAATTTTGATGAGTCTGCCAAATCCTTTCTGCTGTCAGAGTGGTCTGAGAGGAGCAACCACAGGCCCTGCGAAAAGATTAAATCAGCCCAGCCTCTTTCTGGCTCCATCTGCTTCCCCCTTTTCTTTTCTCACTTTTTCACATGCTGCCTCTGACCCTAACCTCTATTCATCTATCCCACTACTCATCCATCCATTTCATCTTTTTCCCCTCCTCCTATACTCTCCTTCTCCTTTTCACCAAAATTATTACATTACACTTCCAGCGAACATCCATTAGCTCGGAACATGTTCTTTCTTCTCCTTCGTCTTCTCTTCCAGGAATGGGCTAAGGCAATGTTATTTCAGATTATACAGTTGTTAAAGCTCATTTTAAGCTAACAACGGGACATCAAAAGCGGTGAACCCTGCACAGAGGGAGAGGAGGAGGTGTTGATGGAGTTTCTGGGCAGGTGAGAAATGGAGAGGGGCTGTGAAGAAAAGACCTGATCAGATGGAAGGGGGAGATTAGAGAGGGAATTATTAATGGGGCCAGGGCCCTTTGGAGCAGGAGATTTGTTTGGTGGAGGATGCAAAACTGCATGCGAGATAATCGGGACGGGGGAAAAATGATTTTCTCTCCTTTTTAGCACAATGTGATATAGGAAGATACAAGGATCTGGACCTAAAAAACATTTTAATCAAAGAATACAATATCAGGACTCATGAGTTTTTTTTTTTAAAGTGCAAGAACTGATACATCTAACACCATGATAACTTGCATTTTGCAGCCTTTTCTAGAAATGGGCTGGAACAAACCTACTGCCCTTTTCTCAGATATATGCTGTTTTTCTTTTTTAACTCTGTATGCCTTCCAGGAGCAAGCAGGTCACCCCAAAGGGAGTTTGAGTGATTGATGCCCTGGTGTCGTGCTGATTGACTTCATTGTTGCATACCCTGGAAGAAGGGATGAGGTACACTGTGGTAGGGCAATCACAGCCACCCAGGACATTTCTCTAAGGCCCTCTCCCCACGGATCAGTCCTCCATCCACCCACACACCTTGCAGGTCGTGCGGGCTAAAGGCAGGGCGGTTCTCGGCGTAAACTGTGACCCCTTCATGAACACACTTGTGATACCTTTGTGTTTGATGGGGTATTTAGGGGTCAGTTGATCTTGATCCATGCGCTCCCTGGAGGTCAATACAACTATTGTGTTCTGACATGGAAGTGTTGCAGACTGGGGAGTTACCTGTGGTGTCTGCCTGTCATTCACTTTGTATGTGGGTTTAAGGGTAGCAGGTATTGTATAAACCCAATGCGCCTCTGCTGTGATTCCGTAACACCAATGGCTTTCTCATTTTTCTTGATTTGCACCGTAATCTTTGGGGATTACCTACTTTAAAATGCATTTAAAGCTTGAAATCTTCCAGAAGAATATATTATTAGTATGTGTAAACTTTAGAAATAACATGCATTAGGGCTGTATCTTAAAGTGCCCTATGCACTACACAGGCCTGGTACTGTATTTATATTGGGGTTTCACGTGATGAGAAACAGATGGAGTGTGTCAAAGATAAAAGGGAAGGAAGTATGAAGTATGACTAAGGTTATAATGAAGGGGAGCCAAGACCCAGGAGAGCAAATACACATTTCTCTCTACCTCTCTCTTTCCCTCCTGCTCTCTGTTTTGCATTTGCTGGTTTTTTTCCCTCCTTTTTTTTTTTTACAGGATGTTCTCTGGATGCTGGCTTATTTAGCCCAAGACCAGATTCACACCGGATCCATCGGTTGTACAGCAGAAGAATAACTCTCCTCTAGCAGTCATTGGTCCGTGTGGCTGAGATGGGGAAAAAGCAAGGGGAAATCTTAAGTGGTCAAGTGCTTGCTGGTCCTGAAACCAGACTAATATCAAGCTCATTGCTCACTTCTTCAGCTAGAATCGATCCACCATAATGTATGTTTAGCTGATCTTGTTCTGAACTCCTTTCAGTAAACAGGCCACAGTCAATACTGTCACACCACGTTTGACTAACACCTCCGCACCAGCGCCTCACTGACTTGAACTGTATGTCAAATGAAGCGAGTTGAAGTTAGACTTGCATCAAAAGCCAGCCAACAGCTACTTAAAACCAGCCGGCATTAAACTATACCGGATGGTAGTGGCTGCTGCAGTGGTGGTGCTAATGGGCAACAGAGTCACAAACTGTCATGTTGCAGCGTTGTTTGTGTCGTATCCGAGAGCCAGCCCCCCATGTGCACCTGCTGCTGGTGGGGTTCATTATGGGTTTCTCTAATGGCTTTTAGAGTTTTAATAGCAGGGTTTTGCATGGAGCGGGTAATGAATAACTAGATGTCGTCCCTGTGCCTAATGAGAGTGCCCACTGTTTCGCAGAGACACAAGGAAGAGTTTAGTGTGGCAGGCAGCTCCTGGAATCCGTTTTTATTTATTCATTTGTACGTATTTGTTTGAGTGATGGATTATTTGTGCAACTGTCTTCTTTTGGGGGAAACATGCACAAGAACTTATAGTCCTATTGGCTTGGAAAATTCTTTTTTGTGTGCTTTTTTTGGGAGATTGACACTGTATATTGTTTTGCAATTTACTCGGATGCATGCAGAATATTTGTAGCTCCCTGTAAGAGCCATAATGCTTTTTTTCTCACAACAGAAAATAAGCCAGGAAGCATCAGGGGGGAAACAACAAGGGAGGGTGATGGCATCGCACACCTGTGGTCCTAATGAGGATGGCTGCTTTAGCATCAGTCATTTCCACTAACTGTGTGTTCAGCTTCACGTTTCTTTAGAAGGGGAAAAAAGGAATATAAAGTGGCTGAATGTCATCTAACTTGTGTATAAATAGTCTTAGTATACCAATGTTCAAATATCACTTAAATCATAAACGTTCTCTATCTGTTTTTATATAACATACAGTATGTGTGGCAACATATCAGTAAAGTGTCAGATTTGTCAGATTGTAAAAATAGGAGTTTACCTCTCACAACCCCAATCAATACGACCTCTAGAAAACACATTGGCATAATCAATCACTCAGTCACATGTTTTAAAATTCTGTCTTTCAGCAGTAGGTGACAGCATGGATTACCATTAATACCATTCATTCAGATACCTGCGCTCCTCTGCTTCAAGTTGGACATTCTTTTTTGAAATGTTTGATGGAAAAATAGCGAGCGCAGTGAAGACTCTGCTCGTCAAGCACTTTTTTTGATGAATCACTGTTATGTTGGTGGTGTTGTCTCTTTGTGGAACGAGCCGGTTCGATATTCTCACTCTGTCTCCTCCAAGGCATTAGACAGCTGTCTGTTCTCACAAATTGACTGCAGGTGCTGATGTAATGAAAGAGCAGTAGCTCTGGAGAACAGGAGCATAATTACGCCGAAGCAAAGGTCATATGCAGAGATGATATAATGTGCATAGCTCAGATGAATACTGCACTTAATGCAAAAAATTATCGGGGCTTTTATTCTTTTCATGTTGAATGCTGTTGAGTACATTTAAAGTAAGTGAGTTAAAGCCATTATCCCTTATTGATTTTCTTTATTGAATCCACACCCAGTAAAGGAGATGCAAAAAGAGGCACAGCTATGTTCAAGTTTTGGGGAAATCAAGTGGTTGATATCAGCAACATCTGCCTAATATTGACAGGCAGATGTTGCTGATATTGTGTAATTCATTCGCACGATAAAAACGCAGTCACTATGCAGCACAAGCTCTGAAATCCAACTGTATACACTTCAAAGAGGGGAAATACAGGAGCTAAAATGCATTTCAAAGTAATGCTGCAAAAGTGTTATATTCAAGGTGAAACACCGCCTCCTACATAATACATTGTCTCTCGTCTTTCGTCTTGGTTTGGCAACAATTGCTCCTGTAAATATCCCCCCATACTTTCTAGTACTGCAATGCATGAGAATAAGGCTTTCTTGAATGTGCTTTCTCTGAAACGGACCCACCACATTAAGTAATGTGTGACTTATAGTGGTGTGGGCATGTTGTCCCCTGTACAGCATGTGCACTTTGTCACAAGAGTTTTGAAATCAATCAGCCTGTGTGAGTTATTCACAGTCCAACATCAAAAAGACATTACTTATCTAAGGCTTTTAATTTCCAATCCATCTGTCAAGCCAGTTGAAATATGGAATCTCATTACTTTGAACAAGTGGGGAGGGGGACAACATAAATCATTTTATTTTCATCTAACCCTGACAGAGTCTGTTTAGAACTGGACCTAGCCAGAAATGGCTGAGAAAGTGAGTTAGAGAGTGAAAGTCACAATCAGAAAAAGAGAGATCTTGACACCTGGAGCAACAGAGAGAGACATTAGATGTTTTCATTTATACAGATTCTGCACCACTTATAAAAGTATGATTACGTAATTTAAGAAACATTTAATTACCATAAAATGTTGGTCATTTAGTACAGCATATTCACTTCTGTACACTCAAAAAGACTCACAGGAGGGCCACTAATTATTCAAATCACCCTGGGAAGGATTGGGACACAAATTGAGTGTAGTGCCCCTTTAAATCCATCACTGTATCATAGACTAATAATTCATGTCTATTACAGACCCTCTAAATTATTAATTGGCCAAGATAATGAAAATATGCTAATCAGAGAATTGCTATCAAAAAAGAATGCATAACACTCCTGAGCCATCATAATTAGGATGAGTAATTATTTAAGCATTACTTTGTGAAGTTGAATTATAAAGACCTGTCAGTTTTTTGAAGGATCAGAACACCAAATAGTGTTTGACTGAAGGCAGCATCTTTGATCACTCATTTAAAGGAAGTACAGTCCTGACAGATTTCTGAATGTTATTTTCTGTGTTATTGCGGTGAAAATCCATAGAGCTGTTGCAGGCAATAATGCACAAACATTATTTTTATGTTGGCAAACAGCATTGAGCCCTGTCGTTCTGTACAGGCAATTGCTTTGCTTGTATAGATCTTGGAAGTAATTTGAAACACAGCCATAAGAGTGAAACAGCACTTGTTCCCAAACTGTCGCCCCTCCACTCAGCTGCTTGCAAAGTAAACCCTTCAATCCCTCTCCCTCAGTCCGCTCTTTCTTCTCCCTTCTTTTTCTTCTTCTTTCTTTCACGATGGGGCCGCTGAGCCATTTCCAACAGAGAACTATTCTGAAAGTTTATCAACAGCTATAGTCAAGCCGTTCCTCCTTCTTTGTGCTCTATTCTCCGGGGTCCTTTTCCTTCTTCCTCCCCCCTCGGGCCCTGCTAGAAAGGAGAGCTCTGTCATGGCCCTGTGTAGAGAAAATGGCGGAATTCATCCCATGCTGTGTCGGTGATAACACTCCCAAGCGTGACACATCCCGACTCAGATTACAAGTAGAGGATTCATTCCTTGCATTCTCCTTGTCACCTCGCCTTCAATGCTGGCATTAACCAATTTCCCGTAGAATAATGGGCTCTATCAAGAGAGGGGCCCTGCCTGTAAAAGACTGTGTGTTTGTGCGGACGTCATGTTACAGGGATGACATTCAGCCATTTGCATGTAAACACAAATCACCACACGCAAGTGCATCCATGCACGTACTGTGGCTGTTAAAACAAAGTGTGTCACAGTGAGCAACCATCCACACACAGCCCTGCCATTATAAACACTTTATAGAGTTGGAAACAGATTAGCATGGACTCTATATCCAAAATTGGGGATCGACAACATGGCTGCCTTTGCCTCGAATATGATTCTATAAGTGACCCAGATTACAATAAATGACACTAACTATGAGTTATCAGCTGATCTGTGAACCCGCCGCCGGATGCACTGCAGTAGCTGTAGCCAGAGAGAGAATAGTGCTGACTAATGTCTCTCTCTGTGTGCCTGGCTGGTGCCAGAGCTGATGTAACTCTGCCAGGAAGCAGTCTGTTAACAGATATTGGAGTCGCAGCAATTGCCAGCCAAGACTGAGTCACTTGATTCTTCAATGGGCTTTTTTTATGCATGCAATAACTACTGTATTTAGATGGATGAACATTTCCACTCAGCAACTAATAAATGATGTCATTTGTTTTTAAGAACTGACAGTAAGGAGAACAGTAAATTGCATGTGGTATGTTATATAAGATAATAAAAGTGGCATATGTGTAGCATGAGTCATGATTTCATTAATTGATCAACAGAGCAGCTGTGTCTTGTAAAAAGTGACTGTCCAATAAAATAAATGAAATGCAAAAAATGGATCGTTCGAGAGCAACTTTCAGAACTAAGGCGGTGTCTGGATCAGGAAAGGATAGGGTTGCAACACAATATCAATATGCTTGAGTATTGATATTTTATGTGTAATGATACTGTTTCAATTCTTAAAAACCCTATAGTTTTTAATTCATAGTTTACATGCAAAGTGTAAATCAAAGATACTATTTGTAAAATCTGAATAAAAAAAACCCATTTATTTTACACAACATTGATGGCAGTCTAGCTATTACCCGTGAATCCTTCTCAATCATGTGAGCTAATGTGCGCTAAATTACTGAAACAACATCTCTTTATAACGGACCACCAGTTAGTTACGGCCTCATATCATTATTTTAATTGCTGGTATGGTTGTATTGTAGGGTTTTATTTATACATGGCACTTTAGGCTGCCCTACACGTTATTGTAGGATCAGTTTTATATGCAGCTCAATTTTAAACACATGTAGTTGTATACCTATGGCAAGCCATTTGAGTATGTATTCCATATCCTTGATATCAGACGGCAGCTGCCTACACTAGTTGGCTCTTTGATTTCACTTGTTAGATATATGGTCAAACTAGTTTGGCACTCTGCTTTACTAGTTAAATAAGACATTACACTAGTCACTCTTTTTCAGCAACTAGTGGCACTTTTGTCCGACTAGTTAGCACACAAGCCTTACTAGTTACGCCAGGAGCAGCACTTGTAGCACCAAAGTACCAACTTGTAGGCTTTTTGATGAAATAGTGGCCCTCTGACCGTACTAGTGACCCTAAAAGTCTTACAAGTTAACTAGTGCGCTGCAAAAGCTCTGACATGTTAACTAGTTACAAAAGAGAAGCAGAACTAGTGGCATACATTTGTCTGCACTAGTTAACTAGTAGCACCCAGAATCACTCACTAGTTAACTAGTAAAGGCAAAAGGTTCACTAGTTAACTAGTTGACGCCTCTTTTGACCTTACTAGTTAACTAGTGGGGCTCAAAATGTCTTCACGTTAACTAGTGAACCCTTTGCCCTTTACTAGTTAAATAGTGAGATACATTTCAATTCAACTAGTGAACTAGTGAGGCTTAAAATGTTCACTAGTAGTACTAGTGAATCCCAAATGTGCACTAGTCACACTCGTTGCACAGAATGCTAATGAGGAGGAGGGGAAAGAATGCATCGAGGTCTCCTATTGGCCCTAAGCTGTGTATTCAAGCTCTTAAAGAAATTATTTGGGCTGGGTGGCGCTCGTTTCAAAATGATGCCGAACTAACAACATACTGATACCGGTTAGTAAAAACCATGAATTAATGCTTTGACAAGTCTGCAGACAGACGGCAGGCAAAACACCTTTTTAAAATGCGTGTTTTCTAAATGGAGATCAGCTAAGCTAACGCAGTATTATGCTCCGACCGTCCACACTCACAGCAACAGCCTACACAGACATAAATAAACCAGCGACTGTATTCGCCATGACGCAGACAGTCTGTGGTTTGTACTTGTTTAACTTTTGTCTAGTTTCTGAATAGATATAAGGAGCTGTGAGCTTGAGTGCTAACAGCTAACGGCTGATGTTGTTTTTCTGTGGTTCTCATTGAAAATGACGTCACGGCTCCTCCTACACTGCGCTACTATAGTTACTGCCCCAGCTACTAAACTGTAATGGAAACGCAGCATAAAGTGAGCCAGTCCTAACAAGGCCTAACGAGGCCTAGCCATACCGAGCGAGGCCGAGCGAGGCCCTGTAGTGGAAATGCGCCATAAGTATCACTAGTACGGTCAGAGGGCCACTAGTTAATCAAAAAGCTTGAATGTTGGTACTTTGGTGCTACGAGTTCTGCTCCTGGCGTCACTAGTAAGGCTTATGTGGTAACTAGTTGGACAAAAGTGCCACTAGTTGCTGAAAAAGAGTGACTAGTATAATGTTTTATTGAACTAGTAAAGCAGAGTGCCAAACTATGTGACCATATATCTAACAAGTGAAATTAAAGAGCCAACTAGTGCAGGCAGCTGTCGTCTGATATCAAGGATATGGAATCAATCAATGTTTATTTATACAGCCCAATATCACAAATGTTACATTTGTCTCAGTGGACTTCACAGTTTGTACAGAATATCAGTATGACAATACGACACCCTCTGTCCTTAGACCCTCACATCGTACAAGGAAAAACTTCCAAAGAAGGAAAAACCCCACAGTTTAAAGGGGAACATGGGAGAAACCTCAGGGAGAGGCAACAGAGGAGGGATCCCTCTCCCAGGACGGACAGACGTGCAATGGATGCCGTGTGTAAATCCAAGAGATAAAACATTTTACAGCTTAGGTAGACCAAATGTTTGGAAATGCATGTGTCTATAATAAGAAGATGAATCCACGAGGATGTCAACAATCCTGTGGGAGCCATCAGGGAAGTAGTATGATGAGAGTCAGGCAGGACCGCAGAAACTGGTTCAGCCACGACTCGAAGTCCAGGACTCAAATACAGGACTCAGGATAGAGGATCCAGGACACACGACCACAGCAACAGGATCAGCCACGACTCAGGATCGCGGCGTAGATAGACACCAAAAAGAAATTTGGGGGAAGCTGGGTTATTCGGAACATGAGAGTACACAGGTACAGACAGACGGAAGGGAGAAGTAAGGTGTCCCCCGACAGTCTAAACCTATAGCAGCGAAACTAGGGACTGGATCTAATCAGCCCTAACTATAAGCTTTATCAAAAAGGAAGGTCTTAAGCACACTCTTAAAAACTGATAGGGTGCCTGCCACCCGAACACAAACTGGAAGCTGATTCCACAAAAGTGGAGCTTGATAAGAAAAGGCTCTGGCTCCCATTGTACTTTTAGAGACTCTAGGAACAACCAACAACCCTGCATTCTTGGAACGCAATGCCCTAGTAGGACAGTAGGGTATAATGAGTTCTTTAAGGTAAGATGGCGCCTGCCCATTAAGGGCTTTGTAGGCGAGAAGAAGAATTTTAAAATCCTATCCTGTGTTCTATAGGGAGCCAGTGTAAGACAGCCAGAACAGGAGTAATGTGGTCCCTTTTCCGAACTCTGGTTAGTACATGAGCTGCAGCATTTTGAATCAGCTGAAGCGACTTAACTGACTTCTTGGTACACCCTGATAATAAGGAGTTACAATAATCCAGCCTTGAAGTAACAAATGCATGGACTAGTTTCTCTGCATCGTTTTGAGGCAAGATATGCCTGATTTTTGCAATGTTACGTAGATGGAAGTAGGTGGTCCTTGAGATTGATTTTATGTGGCCGTTAAAAGATAAATCCTGATCAAATATAACACTAAGATTCCTTACAGTCTCACTGGAGGCCAAATTAATGCCATCCATAGTTAATATATATTTAGATAGTTTGTGTCGTAGAGTCTTTGGGTAGAAAGGTGTGAATAAATACTCAAATGGCTTGCCATATATACAGTACCTGCTAAAATCAGCATGTTAGCATTAGCACTCTAAGCATGTTCATGCAGGTTTCAGTTTAAGTGCAGCCTCACAGAGTCAATACAGTAGCATGGCTGTAAACTCTTAGTCTGATTAATGTGTCCACCCAGGACTCCTTGAAAGCAATATTGGTAATAAGAAGATTATCCTGATGAATGAAAGTAAATTGAAATTACAGGAAGTGCACCCTATTAGCAAGTATAAACCAAACCATGCCATATAGCTCAGGAGTTAAAATAATTCACTATATTCACAGTAGCACCAAGCTCAACTGAGCTCAACCCCCTCTCATCCTTCTAAACAACCAGTTCAAGCTTTATAATAAACCAATTCACACTTTTACTCCTTTATGCCATACCTTTTTATTGTCATACCAACACCACTTTCCAGCTTCCTTCCCTGCTGCAGTACTCTGCTTAACAACGATGACCCTCACTGACCCTGACACAACCTCACTGTCTTTCTCTGAGTAGCTAATGGCCAGCAGGCCTCATCCCTCTATTGACCCCCTGCCCATACTGAGATGAATTATGGCACCTGAGCAGCGGTCTAATGCGGCAGGTCCTGACACGGAGACATCAGTCCAGAAGGGGCGGCCCAGGCAGACTAATGATCCAGACATTGGTAAATGACGGACAATGTTGGAGAGACGGACAGGGAGAGGGAGAGAGAGCTTATTAGGGCTGATTGCCTCATCACTGTGTATGGAAAACATGCAGAGGGAATGTGGAGTGCATTTCTCCAGGGTTACTCTGTTCCTGCCCAACATCATCCCAGGCACTGATCAATGTATTGATTGTGAACTTGATATGAGAGCTGATTGTGAATACCGCGCTGACTAGCTGATGTAACAGTCTTTTGAGGTAATGTCCCACCTTCTCCATTCTTTCTCATGTTGTTTGCAATATGCGGATAAAATGTTGATAGAAAAGGTTTTTGTTTTAACACGTCTGGTCATGTTTGTAATTTGATATTTGATTTTGCATCCCCCTCTCTGAAGGAAAATAATGTCTGTGTGTTAATTGGCTGCACTGACAACTATCCCTTTTTCTCAATTAGAGGCTGGTGTAGATTTCCCACAGTGTAGACTTCATGCTTTGCCTGGAGTCTGGACACATCCTGCCTCCTGCTGTCAGGCAAGGAGACCCGCCTCCTTTCACCTTCACCCCCCTTTACCTCTCCTCCTCATCCATCTCCTCTTTCCTACACCTCCCCCCTTAAACCCCCCTATTTTCCCTGGCCTTAGACAGAGGACGTGCGATGACAGAGGTTTCAGCACTGGTCACGGTGATCCTCTCCTGCCGTTCTGTTCCCACTGGCCCCGGGAGTCGATACATTCCTCCCCGTTCTCGGTCCCCATCAATCTGCTCTCTATGTTCCCGGGATCCACATTCCTGCCCATCAAGAGCTTCCACTGTCCAGCCTTACAGGAGTCTGGTTACACCGGACTATAGTCAGAGAGAAGCCTGTGTGAATGTTTCTCCCTCTAATCCTCCATCTATTCTTCCAGTCATCCAGATTAGTCATTGTGTGTGTAACTGTCTCTCTTTTCTTTCCCTCTACCTACTTATCTGTTCTCCCTTTCTTGGCAGTTTTTGTGTCTCGCTGTCTCCATTTAATGCCCTTCTTCTCAGTCTCTTTGCCTTCCAGACCGGGCTTAATCCTTCACATATGTACTGTGTAGGTGTAGTGTGAGGGTTCACAATTATCACCTACCAGGGGCCAAATAGCTGTATTATGTGTCTTCTGAGGATAAATCAATAAGGGTCACTTAACACACTCCCCTGATCTCCTGAGTGTAATACAGCATTACAGCTTGTAGTTCTAAAATTATTTCATAGCAAGTATTTTAATACTTTTTTTGCACGCATAAATAAAGGAATGCAGGGAAATAGCTAAATACAGCATTATTTTAGCATCTGATATATGCATTGATATCTGAAAGCTGTATAACATTGAACAAAAAATGTGCATAAGCCAGCCATCCATTAATGACTGCATATTCATTTCAGGGTCGCGAATGCTTCATTGTGCAGATCCCAGCATGCATTGCAGGAGATGTAGTAGTTGCTAGTCTTCTCAGGTTTCACACTTGTATATGGGCACACAAATTCACACCTTTATTCACACCTAATGTACAAGCAATTTAGAGTTTCCACTTCACCTAACCTGGATGTCTTTGGACAAGCCGTTTGCACAGCTTCCACTGTGACATTTCTGAGGTGGTCAACAAACAGACGATATCTCCGGGTTACTTTGGGCTGTGAATTGACTTCCCCACTTTGCTGGCTGTAGATATCAACAAAGTCCCTAAACCCCTTGAAGTAATTCCTCTTGTTTCTTGCCTGAATGTGGATTTGTTGAATGTTAGTTTAATATTTCTAATCTACAAACGGTTGCTAGAAAAATAATTAATGTAAGTCAAAGGCAAACTGTGTTTGTGCGCCGTGTTATGCATGCCCACTGCGCCTCGCAGGAGCGCGCACAGCGTAAAGCCAAAACTCACAGACATTTCAATGATTTGTACGGCAAAGTTAGGTTTGGAAACGGTATAATTTCCTTTTTGGCAGGCATGCATAACACGGCATAACACCAGAGCCTCGCTGCGGGGAAACTTTGGCGCTGTTCCGAGTTTGTTCTAATCCGTCAAAATGACGGACTGACGAAATCCGTCATAGACGGGAAATATTCGGTTAACGCGACCTCTGGTCTCACCGTAAGTGGAAGTAACTCCATATGCTCCATGTTTGCTAATTAGCTACTCACAGGTTTGCCACTACAGCCTTATAAACTGATATGTCAACATGTGGTTACAGCTTGTCATAAGTAAGTTAGTCAAATGTATTCTGATACAATATCATTAATATCCTGCAGTGATATCTTTGAATTCTTTAAGAAGTTGTTGATAGGAAAACAGTATATTCTGCATTATTGCACACTGACAGTGTAGATATATGATATCTGATATAATAGGACAGTGTTGTATTTTTTGCAATGCAACAACATATTTCCAATTCAGTGAATTTGCACCTCTTAGTTTTAGCAAGAGGCTATGAACATGTTTTATGCATAGAGTCTACACGTCTACAGCTGTCCTAAAGTTTTATTCAACTTCCATTTCTTTCCTGCTCCAATCTTCTCCAATATTACAGCCTTGCACTGTATCTCCTCGCCCAGGGCAATATTAACGACAGTCTGACAGACGGTATTAAAGAAGAAAGCTGAAATCCGATTCATTCTTCCCCATGAGTGTTCACTTTGCTAAAGTTCTCATTACCTGAGGGAGACAAGGGCTAGAAAGTCTCATTTTAGTGAGATTTCAGAAGCCAGTTACCCAGACCTTATATCTTTATATTCAATGTTTCAGATGCAATCTCCTCCACACCCTCTTCCCTTGGTTATGAAGTAACCCCTGCCAAATACATTGGCTTTTCTCCCTTGGCTAATCTCAAATCATCACATCAGGACTGTTGTATTGATTTCTGGGGAAAGTAGTCCTAAATTGCTCTTCCTTTGTCAATCTGAGGCTTGTTACTAGGCAACAGGATGACCCCCCTTCACACCCCTAAAAAACAGACACACACACGCGCACACACACACACAGGCAAACACGCACAAACACACACACACGCTCAATTACACCCTTGACACAGAGCCAAAAATGCAATAGGAGAGTAGGTCCCTCTTCTAAAGTGAGATACGGTATGAAACGGTGGCGGTGAGAAATGTGTTTCAACACATTCAAACACCAAATCAGTGTTGTGTATGTACAATGGGGTGTTTTTGTTGAATGTAGAAAATGACTAAAAGTGAAATATCTTGCTAAAAATCTTCTTTTCCTTCAGATGTGTTAAAGGGATGTTTTTTCTTGTTCAGCATAACATCTCCTGAAGCAGCGGGATAAGAATACCCAAAAAGGCATATCCTCTTCATTTTGATTAAAAACGTGTTTTAGTGACTTTGTGGCATTTTGATGAATGACGAAAATAATAGGAGACTTTCTGTTAGAAGCAGTGTGTGTAATACTTTAATAGCATAAATGCTATGCTGGAGGCCATTTAATTAAATATTGTGTTTCACATTAAAAGCGATGACTGTCAAGCCAAATTTCTGTCAAGAATTTCAGCTAAGATAAATTGTCGCTGGCTTTTTGATAGATTGGCTGAATATTCAAATACAATTATTCAAATACAATTCTTCATATTAATCACATTTGGACAACACTCTTCTATTTTATCCACTCATTTTTCATGTGTAACCGCTCAAACCCTTCAATCCAAAGGACCTCAATAGAATCATTTTGTCTGATTCAAATGTTCAATCTGAAAGCCAGCAGACAGATGCGCACACTGAAGCGAACACACACATAAATACATTCACAACCTCAGAGGGGTGAAACAGTATTGGTAGCTGGGGGGAGAATTAAATTGTGGACCACCTGCTTCTGTCACCTGGGACATATTTTACATGATTGAGCCAAATGCTTGTGATTGGACACACATGAAAACATTCAGGGAGCCAGGCTGCCATTCTTTTGGCAAGAAATGTGTGCAAAATGTGTATCTTTGTATCTTCTTTTATGGCTTCTACACCAATAAGTTATTCCAAACAAACAGGGAACTGACGGGATAGGGATTGAGGTTTTAATGAGAAAGAGACAGACAGAAGCGGAAATTAAACACTGGTTGCCCATACACATTGCTGTAATAACCATATCTACATTAAAGCTTTGTAATAACTTATACAGCATTGCTATATTGAGGTGTGGAGGAAAAAAAAGAAAATAAATGCCTATCTGCAGTGTTTCTGAATTAATATCTCATTATGGTTCCGCATCATCATTTTTTGGTCTCATTTTAAAAAGGCAGGGGATTACACACTAATTACATATTGCATGGTGGGGAATGTCTCCGCTGGTGATAAATAAAAGTAGAACTTCTAACGAGGACATTTTCCTTTTTTACCGAGGGTAAATGCTGCTCTTTATCACTCAAGTTGGCCAGAGGACAAGCATTCTGAGACAGAATCAGAATTTATATCAGTCATTTCTGTTTATTTGTCCTTACCTCAAGAAGCTTCTTGTTAGTCATTTTATAAAAAATCATAGCTAGTAGTTTGGATATACCAGCATGATTGGCATTCCCATATCACTGGTTTCGATCATAATATGGTCAAACTTGAAACACTTTTCCTCTCTGTGCTCATTAAAAGATTTCTGTATTCATGCAGTCATTCAATCCTTCATGTCACACGGGTTTTATCTCCCCTCCCCTGCACATATTCAAAACACAAAAAAGAGAAATCCCTCGCCATCACATCCTTCCACTGATGAAATTGGCTCCTTTTAGAAATGAGTGTGTGTGTGTGTGTGTGTGTGTGTGTGTGTGTGTGTGTGTGTGTGTGTGTGTGTGTGTGTGTGTGTGTGTGTGTGTGTGTGTGTGTGTGTGTGTGTGTGTGTGTGTGTGTGTGTGTGTGTGTGTGTGTGTGTGTGTGTGTGTGTGTGTGTGTGTGTGTGTGTGTGTGTGTGTGTGTGTGTGTGTGTGTGTGTGTGTTGCGTCACAGGGAGGCTGCAGTGATAGCCTCAGGCAGCACTCCTCTGTATGTATCTGATCCAGGCCTAATGAAGCTGAAAGCCTGGCAGTTGTGAGGAGCATCTGCAGAGCCACAGAGTGATGGGCATCTCATTCTGCCGCCGTGTCCCGGGGGGGCCACACACATCTGAGGACCCAGCCTGCTGTTTGCACGGTGACTTGGTGCCCCTGTGTACCCATACTGCAGAAGGTCATGCCACATATGCTGTGGATGCCATCTGGAAGGTCTGCCTGACTGCCACAGCAGCCTCTCAAGCTTCCATGGACTGGTGATATAACTGACTCAGACCAAATACAGTTTTTTGTAAATTAAACTGCCAAGATTTTTGTTTTTTTGTTTACATGCATACTTCCACATAAGATCCAGTGTGATTTGGTCCTGGTGGCTATTTAGACGCTGTCTTTGTTGACGCCAGAAATATATCACATACTGTAGATGCCACTGCACCCTAAGAGAACTAAATCATTTTTATTTTCATGACAGTGGAAAGCATGAGTATTAATGGACTGCATATATTGCATTTTTCTTTTACTGCTTTTTCATTCTTAGCAACCACTCAAATCACTTTTACAACACACGTCAGCATTCACCCAGTCAGAACTTATTTTAATTCAGGTGGAAATTAACCTAAGCATGTACAGTGACATGTGTGACTGAAGTTCAAGACATATGATTTCCATTAAAGCCTGTCTAATTTGTTTTTATTCAAGGAAACATCAATTGCGGCCTCTCCCCTTTTCCTCATTCCTCTTTTTATAATTTGTATTTATTCTTTCATGTTGACACTTCCCAATTTCCACAATCTGGAGACGATTAAATTACAGGCATTAATATGGCAAGTGATGCCCCGTGCAACAGGGTCTTTGCCTCTAAAACCCATACATCTAAATATAGATTTAATAACAGAGGCTGTTTTTTTTCATCACTGGCCTGAAATGCTTACAGTGCAATCTGCCTTCTCTCGCTGTGCATATAAACATCAAAATACTTGTCTGAAAGGGAAAATAAGTACTGGAGCTCTCTCTCTCTCTCTCTTCCTCTCTGTAATGAGGAAAGCACCGAAGAGTGAATGTCTGACCATTTGCTTTTCGAGCTACATTAACCACAGAGCCAAGAAGAGATGCTCCTTGGCAGTTTTCATAACAGTGGTGTAATAAAAAAGGGACCTCTAACCAGTAGTGTACTGCACTGAAGGCATTTAGGCAAAATGAAAAACTGATAGGCTTCTTTTTCTCGGCTTCTTTGCTAGTCTACCTCGACTAAAGCTTCATTTTATGGCAATGCTACAGTGTTCTTTTGTTGCTCATCTGTATCGCCATAATGACGAGCTCTCGTGTTTTCAAATAGGTGGGAAAAAGGACAGACATTTCAAGAACCTGGAAAGATCTTTATAGAAAGATGTTAGCATATTATTGGAGGAGAAAGGGAGGCTGCCTTCACTAAACCGACAGGCATCACGCGGGACAAGTGGTGATGTATTCGCTCCATCCCCAATACATCTTACTGGGAATGGTGTGCCAGGAAGCTTTAACGTCAGGGTGTTGCTCACTCAATTCTCATGTCAATTAGTTTAGATTACCTCGTAGGAAATCAAATTACCGCCGTGATGTGAAGGTATTATTTATCAAAATTTGCAACACAGTGAATTCTTAATAGATCCTGTGAAAACTGGCTCATCTCTTCTTTCAACCACTGTATTCCTGTGGTCTCCTGCACACAGCCAGTGGTTCTGGTTGTGTCTGTGCAGCCTGCATTGGGTGTATTGAGTTTGTCTGACCCACTGTCTTTTATGGAGCGTCTTCCAGTGGTTCCTAATTACCTTTGGTTTTATGGTCAGACTTGTGTCAGCCATCCGCTCAATTTGTTTCCGTGAAATATGGCTTGGCCTTGGGTTCAAGTAGGGGAGAAAACACGACGCATTGATTAATCAAGGCATGCAGGTTCAACCTCTGTTCTCATAGAAGTCAATTCAATGACATGTTTTCACCTGGGGCACATTCCTGTAGTCTGAAGTTGCTTCCTCTCCTTAATTAATGTCCTTATTGTATATGTTTCCTTCATCTCTCTGTCTATCTCTCTTCTTCTCCTTCCTTGAAGTAACTGATTGTTAAATCTTTATTTAAAAAATAATAATAATGAAATGATTCAAGCAGACAGTTTGTGTATACAGAAGGTTTTGCTTGTTCTGGGAGGGGCTGTGTGTGCACACAATGTGAGCAAGAGAGTACGCAGGAAAAGATAATTGATACTGGTCTCAGAGAAAGACAGACAAAGTTTCAATGGAGTCTGGAAGTGATGCCCTGAGAGGACAACAGAGCAGTGTTATATTGGGAATACGGACTGTAAACACATTATGTTTTGCCATAGGTGTGGAAATGACAGGGCTGGTTCACTTTTACTGTCTGATACTAACCACTTTGCTCGCTTTGCTTTGTTGTTGCTTACAATAATAGTTTCCATATTGCTTTACAACCCAAAGAATCCTCACATTTTATTATGAAAAAAACTAAAAGAAACAGGTAGCAGGAAAGCCATTTCAATGTATAACGTGTTTTCTGTGTGGAATATGAGTGAACAGCTTAATGATCAAATAATAATAAAGTAAAAAGCTGATATGCTCAAAACGTTGGTAAAAACAACCAAATGAAATGGGAATAGTTAAAGCATTTCGAGGAGCAATTTTACTCTGCAAGGTTATCTTAATGCTTTCGATGTCTCCTCAGTTTGGTTTATTAGGGAAGTATCTAGCTTACCATGAGCACTGAGACAATTACAAAGACAATTTCACGGGGAGGGTTTCTATAATCATCAATGCATGCTGGGAGCCCATATCAGAGTAAGTTTCATTTGAACTGAAGAGAATTCGTTTTGTAGTTTATAACTCACAATGCAGCCATTAAGTAACTGCACTCAATCAGAGATTTTGAAGAGAGGGAGAGAAGCGAGAATGAAAATGTGAAAACAACATGCAAATTAAAGCTTCTGAGCTCAAGTAAATGAGCGACTTAAATGATTTATCCAGGGCAAATTAAGTGCTGCTTTTTAAGTATGCATTGTAGAGGCTCATACAAAGAACAAATTCATAATACTATAAGTCATACAAGAAGAATGTCCCAAATGTTTCTTAATCCCACAAACTTTTCTTGATGATAACCAAGGCTGAGCTGATTTTTTTTTAAGTGATGGTTCAGAGAGAAACTGGAGCTGGCCGACACCAGGCCACTTATAGTAATCCCCATTATGCATGCTTACATCAGGCTGCAGTGTTGTTTTGATGAAAACATAAGAAGTCATAATGAATGGAAATGAATGTATGTTTGTGGGATCAAAATAGCACATAATTACACTATTACCCCTGACGATACAGGTATGCCCCCATCTAACACCACAAACATCAAGGTCTCTCCAGCAAATATTTCCTTGAGGTTACTTTGTAAACAAATTAAATTCATTAAAGGGGGATGACTGGAGGTAAACACCAACAAGCCTTGCGTGTTGCGTGTAGTCCTCATAGGCAATGGAGCTCTCCTGCTGAGGAAAATATAATGCAATTCAACACAACATCATTGAACTTTAAGCATGGCAGGTGATCTTACATTAAAACTAAACGATGCATTGTACTTATTATTATTGGTTAAAATTACGATGCAATCCCCCCAAGCTTATTGTGTTTAGAATATCATTGCGTTAATGATGGTTTGTGATGAATTAGTTTGTGCCACACCATGATAGACATGGCTATTAAGGCTGAAAGGAGATGGGACCCACACCCCAAGGAGCCACAGCAATTAGTTTCAGCCAGATCAGAGGGTGCTGGCGTAATGACCTTATTCTAGCACATTATTCTATTCCTGATCTCTAATCATTGTGGCCAATGGCATCTTTTCTATGTCTCTTTCTGTTCCTCTCTGCCTCTCCCTTCTGGTCCGGGTATGCAAATTAATAAAATAATAAAGACTAATGTGAGAGTTGCAGGCCGAGTGACCACTCACACGTGGCTCTCTTGCTGTAGCGAGCACAATTACACAGTAAGTTTGATCGGTGGTGATAGACAAAACAGCAGGGCTCATAAATATGGATGGAGAGTCTGAGAAAATAAATTAACAGGGCCTGGCCTCTCGGCTGCCCCACTTAGACTGTCAATTACGGACCTGACAGGAGCCTTGTGAAAGAGCCACACAAGGATGACACACACACACGCACACACACACACACATGCAGTCATTAAACTGTGCATTTGAGACCATTCTGAAGCCATACAGCAGTCACCTGCTTCATTATCAGCCGACAGAGTTCATGCTTTATGACATGTATCAAGAGCTTAGAGTTATTGAGTAGTGTCAACCGGTGAACAAAATCCAATACAGGGGTTAAATCGGAAAAAAATGACAGGTTTTTAAATTCTCGCATAATGTCATTTTTCTGTTTTTCTTCAAACTGGTTTCGTTCTTATTTCTCGTTGTGTAGAATGACATTCGGCACCAAGGGAAGAAAAAACAAACTGCCTTTTAAAGTAGTTACAGTGAGGAATGTTGCACCTTTTTATGAACAGGGTCACTTTATGTTTTTGTGTGCCTCTATTTAAATGTGACAGTGAATAACATTATGTATGCTGAGAAGATGAACACATTATCAGAGGGCAAAGAGTAGAAGGACAAACAGGAAGGAATCTAAGACCCATTCGGACCATGTCTGTGCACATGTCTTCTGTATTCATGTTCTTTTGAAAGGGTCAGCCCTGGTGTTTTGATACCAGCAATAAGTCACCCTCTGACCTAAATAAGCTGGCTTAAAGCCAATTTATGGGGACTTGCAGTAAGAGCTACCATACATTGGAATATGTCAATATATCCATATCATTTGATGTATTAATGCAATTTAGTTGTTCTTGTTTATTCAAATTAGAGGGGTTGTTCTTTTTGGTTGTGTTGTGTAATTTATTCTATACATATCATTTATTTACAAAATCTATGGAGCCATACATTTTGTGTTGGTGGCTTTCATTAGCATGTGCAAGTTTCTCCATGAGTTAAGGGTTAGAAGGAAGTGTCAGGGGTTATGGTCGGGGGGCCCTATATGCAGGCTCGTAGGAGTGCTATAGATATTGATTTTCTTTTCTTCAGACCCTGATGTTCCACAAATATCAGCTGCCGTAATAATCTAAAAGCAATAGCATTTCTCCTTTCAACATTCCCTTTTTATAAGGAGCCAGAATTTCTCTGTAGATTATCCCAGACCTGCACTGATAGGAGAGGGTTGGGGTTACAGGGTGCAGCCCGTCCTTAAACATAGCTCCACTTTTTATAGAAAATCAAACCTCTTGTAAACCTTTAGGGATCTGAATCGGATTCCAATGGCAAGTCCAGCCAGGAAAAATACCCCCTTTAGCTATTGCAAATAAGAAAATAATTTGCTGCTAAGCGTTTGAATAATGACTCTCACAAGTTTCCTTTGAGGATTTTGGGCTCTAAATAAGCAGTAGTTGCGTGTACAAACCAGCCACAGTATTACACACCACACACAGCAAACGCATATTGACTCTTAGCATCGAACAGATGGAAACTGTTCATGTACTTTAGGATACCTTTGGTGGCTATGTGAATAAAGGAAGGAATTTACGTTTAACCCTCCTGTTATCCTCAGATTTACTTTACACCCGTTATCCTCTGGGGTCAATTTGACCCTAGTAGTTTAAAACTCAAGACAATGATCATATTCCAAATGTTATCCAACATGTATGTCTCTGGTGCTTTAGGTATCTTAGTTGACTACCTAAATAATCATTTTAATAAAACATTACCCCAACCTTCCCCCCTACAGACCCCTTTATATATCCAGAATTCTGTGACTATCGAAAAATATATAAATCACCATAAAAACTCACTGACAGAAATAAAGTGTTAAAGTAAGATCTTTTTGATGTTGTTAAAAGACCAATAACTAAAGCAGAGGGTAGTTTTGTTTCACAATTATACAGATGCATTTAATAGTAACCTCAATATCATCCTACACAATCAACACAAATATGTGTAAAATATTGACATTTGTATATGTTTTATACTACTAAAACAGCCTGGGGTCAAATTGACACCAAGGAACACCGATGCATACAAAGTGCATACAGGAGATTTCAAATAGATCTTCATGTTGATTTTATGTTTTCCCATTAATCCTCACTAAATTAGGAAAAGTCGTGAAATACTAAGCAAAAAAATAATGTCAACCATTTTTTGTTAGATTATGTTAAACATTGAATAGGGTCAAATTGACCCCAAGGATAACAGGAGGGTTAAAAAAAAATATTTATAGGATAGACATTTATATCATGATTTAAATTAATTAGACGAGGTAAAGATACATTTAAAAGAGAGGTCATTCTTATTTATTTGGAAGAGAGTAAATAAACAGTGTTTTAAAGTGTTTTCCAGTAAATTTGCCATCCACCATTGAGACAGAACAGAGAAGGTCCCAGGCCAGAATTGAACTGCAGACGTCACAGTTACACCACATGTTTCAGATTCATATTGTAAACAGCACAGAGTCCAGTATACTGGGGAAGTGGTTCTTTCTTTCTTTTAAACTGAGACAGCTAGCAGAACAGACGTTAGCCACGTGGTATCCGCCAATCAATCAGTCAACACAGATGGCCACATTTTTCTCTCACTTAGCCTGCAGGACCGGTTCTGATAACCAGCCCAAACAGACCAGCCTACATAAGGCTCATCATCTGTCAGAGAGCAGACATTAACTGGATCCATTCTTCCCTCTGTGTCCTCAATAATTGTAATCATTACAACATGTTATAGACAAGTAAATCTGCTTGGCCAAAACAATGACATAATAATGTATGTAAAAGCCAGCATTCAAACCAATAGTGACACAATATAAAAAGGTTGCTGCTGTGATGAGTTTACGTAGTTGTAAAATCATGCTTGGAATAATTGCACAATGTTGTGTTGCTTTAAGCCTTTTATTTTATTAATCTGGCAGCCCAACTAGACTTTCCTGGATCACATTTTATTGTCTCACAGGCACTTCAAACAACCTGTTTGAAAGCAGCCATGGCTTTACTTTTAGAGCTGATGAGAGGAAAATGCTCAGATCTCAAATGGCTTTTTCTTTGCAAATATTGTATTTCCTGATGTTTTTCTCAGTACTCTAAATTCAATGATTAATTCACTATTAATATCCAAGCAGTTGAATCAAAAGCGTACTAACAAATACTTTCAAAGATATTTATTTCAAAACTTGTTTCACCAACAACCATGAAGTCACAGTGAACCAATGCTTATTGGTGAAATACTGGAATCAAATAAAAAGCCTTAAACTTCCACCAAAAAATGCAAACATGCGCTTCACGCCGAGGGAAATTATATCGTTTCAGTCTCGGTGCTTTCTGTGATCAGCAGACAGTTTTTGTGTTGGTCTTTGTTGTCATCGAGACGAGACAGATCAGCGCCTGCCAATAGAAATGAAAGCATTAGAGATGGATTGAAAAGCTGCAACGCTCTGCCAATTCTCCATGATCATTAACTCATTGACAATTTTGTCAGCAAATTATGCGTAGTCTGCGTCAGGTTTCCAGGCAATTTCCTCGTGAGCCATCAAGTTGTTTACCCACCGTGTTTGCTGCTAAAAGAAAAACGGTTGGAAACAATTATATTTGCTTTGGATGGTGCATTGCTGTCCATACTTTCACATGCTCTCATACTTTTAGTCCCTATTGTATGTGTGCGAAAGGTCTTGGGGAAAGGATTGCTGAAGTCCATATTGGATGTTGAAGGCTATTAGTCTGGGACACAGCAATGTTGACGATGTGCGGTATTGATTGTGCCACCTAGAATAAGTTGCCATAACCGGATCATATCGATCAGATTCATTGATGGCATACAGTATGTTTCATTGCCCGGTGGACAAATTCAATTATATTGATGGAAGCTAGTTGAGGGGATCAAGTGCATACCTATACCATACTGCATGTAGGAGGGATAGAAGAATGCTTTACGTCCAATTAATCACGTGAAGTTAAGCCTACGCCAGTCTAGACTGCCTGCACACAAGTGGTGGCTCAGGAGGCATTTCATTGAAAGACATTTAAATCTGATATTGTAAATCTACTGTATGTTCCTGATATCCCCCAAGGTTTACGCAGGTTTTTGTAAGATAAAAATAAACTTTGTTTCAGCAAAAGAACGTTTGAATAAGAATATCTACAAAAGCTTCTCGGTGTGTTTTAATGGATGGGCAGATGGACAGGTTTTAGTAGCTGTAACTAAAGGATAGATTAGTGCTTAATCTTGTTGTAGGGTTTCTTCTTTCACTCAGAATGATTCCAGGAAACAAGAGCAGATTTGAAATCCATCCAAATCTAATTAAAACACTCGATACAAAGGACTGTGCTTTTTTTGACAGTTTGATTGGAGGGATGAGAGGCATGGGGAGGGAGGGCCTACTGTAGCCATTTCACAGGAGGCTCCATGCCGTGTTGTTCTTTGGGGGGGGTGCCTTTTGTTGTTATTGGAGACAGATAGGCATTCCTGATAAATGGGAAAATGTGTCAAAACTCAGGAGGGAAGCCGGGGAAAGTACCAGAGGTAAATTTGGCCTACTTGGGCATCATTACAGCTATTGTGCGACTGTCAGTAAGTTCACCCTCATTGTACTGTATTTCTGCTGATGCTGTACCTGCTCAGTAAATTACATTTTTTGCGGTGTTGCTGTGTTGCTATGCAGTCTGCACTTGTGTGATATGTTCTTAAATCCACTAGAAATTCACTTTCTCAGTTTTTAGATTTCATATATTTTTTGAATACACACCATAACATCATAAACAACCACTGCAGGCTCCTAAATAACTGCATGCAGCCACGAGGCAATATGAGAGAGTGGCTAGCTTCACATGGATAGGACTTCACATGCTGTCTGACCACAGGCAAATCAATATTTCTTTACAGGCCTGGGAGACTCTGAGGGCTTGCTTAACGCCCTAACAACATGCTTTAGAGCGCTGTCTGTCCCGTAAACCTATCGGATCTCTGCGATCTCCAACTCTGCCTGGCGACAGGCCCTCCCAGGCCCCCGCTCATACTTCACTGTCTGGCCCCTGCAGTCCCAGCCCTGTCGCCCCCTGTCCCAGCCCCTGCCACCTCTCGCTCCCCAGTCTCTACAGCAGTGCTGTTAGCATTGTTAATGGCTATTGTTATGAATGAGGACCTCTGCTCCTCTCTCTTCATTGGCAGGCCCCGGGCACGCAGATGGATCGGCTGCTGCTTCTCCTCTGCTATCAGGGCAGCCCAGACGCCGGGCCCGGAACTGGCGGAACAAAGTAGGAGGAATGATGCCCCAGTGGGGAGAAAAGGGTGAGAGGGACCAGAAAGGCAGAGGGGAGGGAGAGGGGAAAGGGATGAGGGAGGAGAGTCAAGGGAAGAGGGCGACAGAGAGAAAAAAAAAGAAGCAGAATGGGAGGGGACAAGGGTGAAAGAGCAAGGGAGCAATAGAAGGGAGCAGGTCTCCCCTCCCCTGAATACATTTGGAGCTCCATTGTAAGCAGTGTAAGAGAGGAGTGTGTCTGCTGTCTGTGGCAGAGGCCTATATTCTCGGCAGCCTGTGGAGAAGAAAAGAGGAGGGGTGAGGGGCACACACTGCCCCGTTACTGGCCCCCTGCCGTACCCCCCTAACCCCCCCTCCAGCACCCCTGCCTGGTGATGAATGGTGGTACTTGCTGAAAGTGAAGCCTGCTGGTGAGCCTTGGCGCAGGCTGGGAGGCTGTGGGAGACTGCCTGGAAGATCACCGGGACAAACTCAGCAAAAGGCTGCCCTTCAGTCGCCCATATATACTCGACCAAGATGGCAAGCCCGCTGTTGGCACATAAACACAGGGACGGGGAACAGAAAAAATAAAATAAAAGCCTTAACTCGTGCCCAAATAGAGACTAGCTTTCTGTTATAAAGGGATTCATAATCATAATCAAATCCACTAAGGCGCATTTTGGTTTTGTTCATTCTCCAACACTGTTTGGGTGAGGAAAACCTGGCAGTGTAAAAAGCAAAACGCTTGAAATAAATAGCAACTGTTACCATATGACCGTGTGTAGTGAATTAGAGCTCCAGTTGACAAAGACTGTTTATTCTTTTAATGTTGTTTCTAGTGGGGACAACTCTTCCTCTCTATCGATCGTGATCTCACCTCCATAAATTAGTCGTTGTGGTCCAAAATGTCAGCCAAGATATTTGCCGTAACCACAAAAATGGGGAATACTAATTGCTCACTCAAATAATGAATGCTGCTATTTGCTGACTACATCACAAAATATGCTGTTCTGTAGATGAGTTTTTTTTTAATTCTCAAGCACTACCTATACAAAAAAAATCTATGTCATACACCACAGTTTTTTTGCAATCTCTCTAATGAGTTGTGTCTCTGGTCATTACTACACACTCCCTTCTCCCTCTACCTCATTTTCTCTCTCTGTCACACACACACACACACACAAACACACACACACACACACACACACACACACACACACACACACACACACACACACACACACACACACACACACACACACACACACACACACACACACACACACACAGAGCAAATAAAAAAGTAGCCCCTGCTCTAAAGCGGACCTTGCTATATTGGAGAAAGAGAAAAGTAGGAGAGATGGAGAGAGCCTGGGGGCTGGCCTCTGTCCCGGCTCCCCCAGCCTCTCTGGATCCAAGCCATCTGCCACAGCTGCTGCCTGGCTTTAACTGCCACTCTAATTGACAATGAACCCAGAGCCCTGTGATAATTGTGGCTGCTTGGTGACTTGGGCAGGTAATGCCTCCCTTTCAGGATTTATCAGGCCCCATCTGTTCTTCGTAGTGCTATATGTGGCAGAAAGGCCCCCTGCCCAACCATCAGCACTCACCACTACTCCATCCCCTCCTTTAGTGCACCATCCCCCTTCTCCCCCTCTGTCTCTCCATCCATCCCTCAATTGGCCCCCCCTGTGCTGCTTTTTCTTCATGTGCGTTGTCATAGCCAACCAATATCCTGCTCCCTAACGGCTCTTCCGTCTCCTCCTCCAGTTGCTGAGCAAATATTGGGCTTTTTTTCCTGTGAAAGGATGCTTATTAGAGAGCAGCTCCCCGGCCTCAGGGGTAGCCACACCCACTAGAGGGCACACCTCAGAGGCGAGGATTGTTTGTTCAATCATTAACTAAACATAAAAGACTCCTTGCGGTTGCCTGAAACTCCCCCTTTTCCTCTGTTCTGTGGCGTGAGAGGATTGTTGTGTGTGGTGTGTAAAGAACAACTGGCGTAGGCAAGGGGGGAGGGGGGGGGGCATAACCTCACACCCCTGCAGCACCACACTACCCCAGCTCTGTTGATTGGACACTACCCATCTTTCTCATGTGGGGGAACAATTGATATCTCTGCAGCGTTAGCAGGTGTTGTGTCCAAAGCTGTTTGATTATTGCTATGCTCAATCTTGATCAAGTCTGCTTACCAGCCGTCCCCCGTGTTCTGAACTGTCACTCTCAACAACATTGCACATTTAGCATGTCAGAAATTGTAATCCTGATAAATTGTTAGATAATTCTCCAATCATTCTTTATGTAAATAATTGACAATTCCAATATGGGGGTTTATGAATGTGCTCAGTGCAAACAAAGAACGCACAACTTCCAAGCCTTTTTGTTACTTTTCTTCAGTCAGTTTGCAAATTGTGATAACAACAGGTTGTCTTCATTTTCAAAACAAAATCAGTTCTGATTATCTTTCTGATTCCAATAAAAGAAAAAGATATGGTCCCAGATAGCGTATCGTCCAAAGATTCAGGCAGAAAGCACACACCACTACGAGCAACTGGAGGCCGTGCCAAATGTTTTTTTCTGTTGCCAAATTAATGTCAGATACTGGCAGATAAGCGGAAAATATGCCAGCTTTACTTTCCAGAAATGGACAGATCTTGGCCATGTGCTGCCTAATTGTGGGCCGTGTTTCCCCATCTGTTAGGAGTAGATATCATTTTCAAACAGAGTGATCAGATATGGTACATATTTATTATGCTCCTCATAAATGGACAATATGTATTTATTTATAGCTATGGTTTAGAGCTAGCTCCTTTTTCATAAGTTAGGCACAATGTGTATGACCGCTTATTTGGGTTAGAGCCACAGTGTGTTCTGTTGCCAAAATAACACAAAATGCGTCACTGGATTCTGATCAGCACGGAAATTAAGTCATAACTCTTTATGGAATAATTTTCCCAACTCACAGCGGGAAGCAAGATCTTTTTTTATTCTTCACTTAATTGTTGTATGTTGCTTAAATTAAAGGTAATTGTATATTATGGAATAACACAGATTTGAACACCCTTTTCTGTTTGTAAACTACGCATAGAAAACATGTTTTACAAACCATTAGGCTCACAAATGTATTCACACAAATAAAACCAGCCATCTGTAATTTAGCATTATTTCAGTGCATTAGGAACAGAACATTTAACTCAGCCATAATTTTAGGCTTTGAATTAGAGCTTGGATGAGATGGCACTCTAAACAGGAGTGCCGTGTGGAGGGGGAAATGTCATGTGGAGAGTTTATGAATATGAAACAGGGTTACAATTGAGTCACCGAAAAGCATTCTCTGTTGCTGACATTCTATCCTTTAACTCATTGGTTATGGAGAAATTGATATTTGAATATGGATGTGGTATAAAAGCAGTAATAAAGTGAGTATTCGAGCTGCATACGCAAGTGGAAATAATGGCTCCTACTTTTTGCCAAGATTGTGACATGAAATTGCTTCATTCCCTGACATTAACCAAACTATTTGAGACCCCGGACTTGTGCATCCCCCTCTAATGCCTCATCATTTCAGGATTTCAAGTGCAAGGACACCTTTAGGCCTCAAAAGCCTCCCCTCCCTCTGATTTAGCCAGCATGTGATACCGAAACAGCGTGAATTACTCTCTCTCCTACACACTCACAAACATACACACACAGACACACACTCACTCACAAATGCATCCTGCTGACAACCCACCACTCCTAATCCCTGCTCATCATGGCTGCCTGAGCCCCCAGGGTTCCACTCATTTGGTGCAAATCTACCACAGGATACTGATGCTGCTGTGTGTGTGTGTGTGTGTGTGTGTGTGTGTGTGTGTGTGTGTGTGTGTGTGTGTGTGTGTGTGTGTGTGTGTGTGTGTGTGTGTGTGTGTGTGTGTGTGTGTGTGTGTGTGTGTGTGTGTGTGTGTGTGTGTGTGTGTGTGTGTGTGTGTGTGTGTGTGTGTGTGTGTGTGTGTGTGTGTGTGTGTGTGTAACGAAATTGCATGATTTGAAACAGTATTTAGCTGGCTAAATATCAAACTAACCTTCAGAGTTCTCCCCTGTCACCCAATAGGCCTACTGATGGTCAACAAAATGGAGTTACTGCCTCAAAATGGAGTTACTGCCTCAGATGGATTTTTAGAATCATCAACGACTGAATGGTTCATGAATATTGGTTCGCTAACACCACTAGGGCTGTTATTGAGGGTAGATGCATGACATAGCTCTTATGCAGAACCCCCTGGCTGTTTTTGCATACTAAACACCTGATCCCAGTTTCTTGGAAGATTTAGAGTTCAAAAGGACTGATATATGATATTTTCAACATCTTGCATTGAATAACAATTTGTTGTATACAAGACATCAAAGAAGTAACAGGTTAATAGAACATAAGGCTTAAGTGTAACACTTTATATTAAGGTATACAAATTAACCATCAACTAGTTGTTAATTAACATGCATATTAGCAGTATATTGGCTCTTTATTATTAATTATAAAACACTTATTAACGCCTTATTCTATATGACCGTATTCTACAAGTAATAAGCCATTAGTAGAGAGTTTTTCCTCAATAACCCTCTAATTATTGCTTAAAAGTTGTTGTGCATGAGTTTTGGCTTTAATATGCTCTGCTCAATATGGGCCTAATAAGGCAGTAGTACCACAAGAATAGTAATTCTCCCATAATAACACTTAACAAATATGATATATTCTTATGTAACAAGACATGAAACTGTAAGTGTTAATTGTGTAGTTAAATAACTCAAAATAAGGTATTTACATTGTGGTAGAACACTATGGGACATAATTCACCGTTGTATATATTGTGTGTTGCACCACGGACCTGTTAGAGAGTGTATCGTGTTGTTGTATTCATTCTAGCTTGTGTGGAGTTCCATACTGAACACACTGCCTCCGACTCCCATTCATCGGCTCCACACTGGTGACCCTGACGTTTTCGTGATAGATTTCGGACTTATTGAACACGGTTGAGGCACATTTTGCTTACCGCCAGGTCCGTGGCGGGGACCTGAAGTGTATTCACGTGTATTCACGGCGCTGGGAAGCTCCACGTCATCCAGGTTGGTTGGATTTATCGCAGATCCCCCACGCCATGGCAATTATGAGGCGATTAAAGCCCTTCTCCTTAAAGGCCCTGACACACCTACCCGATTTTGGGAGACAGAGGCCGTCAGAGGCAGTCGGGCATTTGTGGCGCCCTACTCAGGTTGGTGTGTCCCGCACCGTTGTTGCTTTACGGCATATTTTCACGCCTCCCGCGGCCGATTCAACATGTTGAGTCGGCAGAAGAAAGTCGGCCAAAGAAATCACTCTGATTGGCTGTTGCCTCTTTTGAATGACGAATACACACTTCCGCTGCCTGCTGGTAAGGACAGTTATTGCCACTCGTCGACTAAAGTCTTTGCGGTGTGTTCGTAGGCGGGCGGCGTAGCCGACGCAGGCGACGTAGCGGACGTAAAAGTCGGGACGCCTTCGGTACGCGTTCTCTGGTCTCAGGTTGGTGTGTAGCGGCCTTTAGTTTATCTGCTAAGGAGAGGGCTCGCCAGATTTCTGAGATTCAGGGTCTGGGAGACAGCAAGCCGTCCCAGCTCATTGAGAAGATGCTGAATCTGCTGGGGGGGAAGATTTTGTTTGTGGAGACGTTCCTGCGCCACTTGCCGCCCCGGGTTCAGACGGAGCCAGGCCAACACGACCATTACTGAACCCCGCGCCCTGGCTGATGAGTCTGACCGTTTCTTCCTGGCGACCCAGCAGCCCGGTGCAGATGTGCTGGCTGCGACGCTCAGTTCCCCCTCGCCAGTTAGGAGGGCTTAGGGGGAGCAGACCGCGGCAGCTCCAGGCCGGCATGGGGACACAGGAGAGTGTTTTTACCACGCACGGTTCGGGGTCAAGGCGAAGAATTGCATTGCTCCCTGCAACTACAAACCTCCGGGAAACGAGAGGGCCGGCGCTCGGTAGTGGCGCTGAGCGTTGGCGGCACGAGCAGGCTTCTCTTCGTAAAGCCCCTGTCACACTGTCCCGAAATTGACACCCGATGGACACACGATTAAGGAAATGTTCAAATTCGGCTCTGATCGTAACAACATCGGGCCATTCGTGAGGGCATCTTAAGCCATCGTATGACCGCCGGTGGAGTTTCTCAGGCTCCGGCAGCAACTTCGTGAGCGGCAACTTCGTAAGGCACTCGTGAGGGCATCTTGTTATCATCATTGCCATCGGGCATTCGACCTCACTCTGATCGGGGCGAATTCCCGATGGCACCGATGATAACAAGATGCTCTCACGATGCTCTCACGATGGCCTTACGAAGGGCAAAATTGACACACGAATTCAACACAAAAATTAACCTTCGCAAGGTCCTTCTGCAATTTTTTGGCATCCCAAAGATTTTGCCACCGCTCACGAAGTTGCTGTCGGAGCCTAAGAAACTCCACCGGCGGTCATACGATGGCTTAAGATGCCCTCACGAATGTCCCGATGTTGTTACGATCAGAGCTGAATTTGAACTTTTCCTTTGTCGTGTGTCCATCGGGTTGTTTTATTGCACAACAAAATCATGTAAACATATTATGTAAATAACCCAATTTGTGTTCTGTGAAACTGAAAAGGATATAATATATTATTTTGAAGGCGAGTTGACAGGAAGTTGTTGTTGCTATGGAAACAACATTACGAAGAGAAAACTTAATATCTTCTACGTATAAAGACGGATAAAGTAAAGAACAAAGTCTGAAAATATCAGTACAGTATCATAGTACTTTAACATAATCGTTTTTGTTACTTTCGTTGCAGTTGTATGTCTTAAATGTAATGTAAATGTTGCCTTCGTGTGTGATTCGGGGCCATCTTCGTGCGAAACTCACAATTCCATATTCGTGTTTCCATCGGGTGTCAATTTCGGGACAGTGCGACAGGGGCTTTAGCGACAGTGTCTTGGGAAGCTGGTTTCTCTGTGACACAGGCGCTCAACGGAGCGTGGTTCCTGCGTCGAGGGAGGACGTTGCTCGAGGGGGGGCACGGACCGCAGTTGACCTCAGCTAATGGCGGCCCCATCCGCACTTATGGCGTGAGGCCTATGTGTTTATGTATTGGAGGACAGCGGTTCAACTGGGATTTCGTTACAGCAGACATTTATTTTCCCCTCCTCGGGGCAGATTTTTTATGTGCTCACGGACTCCTGGTGGACGTTAGAAACAAACGCTTGGTTGATGCCTTGACGTTTTCCTCCCATGTGTGTACGCTTGGCAAAGCGGCATACAACGGGCTGTCAGGCTCACTGTCGGGCTCGCTGTCGGGCTCGCTGTCGGGCTCGCTGTCGGGTGCAGACAGGTATCTCAGGTTATTAGTTCCCGGACCTAACGCTGTCCACTTCCTCTGCGCTCACCACCAAGCATGGGGTGGAGCACCACGTCACCACTGAGGGTCCCCAAGTCTACGCCAGGGCCCGGCGGTTGAATCCTTCTAAGCTCGCAGTAGCGAAGGCGGAGTTCTCAACCATGGAATGCCTGGGTATCATCCGCCATTCTGACAGTCCTTTGGCCTCTCCTCTGCACATCGTCCCCAAGCCTAATGGTGGTTGGCGCCCGTGTGGAGACTACCGCCGCCTCATTGACGCCACAACACCCGACCGCTACCCGGTGCCGCACATTCAGGACTTTTCAGCGCACCTGGCGGGTATAACAATATTTTTCCATAGATTCATATGCTTTATTATATTCCCGACTTCTCGTTTAGTCTATAAATTGTCAGGAAATAGTTTATTCCCTCTATCCCATTTATTGAAAACGTAAAGATAATATATACTTAAATGTCTTGATTGTTAGTCCAAAATAAAAAATATATTTCTGTTTATTATTATATAAAAAAGGGAAAAGCAGGACGTCTATTGGAAAGGCTGAAAACATTTCCTAACTTTTTGCATTAAAAGTTACTCATTCATTATTTAATTCACTACTATAAAAGCATTGTGCAAATCAAAGCTTCATGTACTGTCAGATTTTTAAAACAGAGGTTAAGTAAAGTAGCTGAGGTAATGTAGTTTACCCGCTCTTCAATTTACCACCGACAGCCCGATCATATAGGCACAGTTTCACAAACTCATTTATATTTATATTTAATGGATTTGTATACATTTTGAAATGTCATTAAGCATATATGTTGTGTTTATGTTGAGTAAGCCTAATTAAACAAATACAAAAAACTAGCACTCAGAGCTCTCTGACTCGCATTATAAGTGAGGACAAAGGCAATGCCATGATCTTAATCAAAATGACAAGAGCATTAAAAATGTAGCATTGCTCAACACAGGCAAAGATAAGAATCGATTTGGGCTGCTGATGATGGTTATCACCATTAATTATTGAATTAGTTCTCCATTATCATATAAGTGCACTGCTGCATCCTTCAGGGAAGCGACAGGAACATGCTTCTCTCTACTAATGTACACTTTGAGCTCTCCTCTACTGTTCTACATATTGCCTTCCAGCGGAATTCACACTTACATGTTAGACATGTAAACATATCATATACTCATTGTATGTTTTATGTCAGAGTAGCTGTCTGGCTGTGTTTGCTGTTGTCAACATTTGTCTTTATCTCGCTGTAAAATGTGCCGATGGATTGGACGTTAGCAGTGTGATAGCAGCACACATCTCCCGCTCTCTCCTGTAACAACTACTCGAGTCCTGTGTGTTGTGATCCTGTGATCCTGTGAGCCCGCGGCCCATCAGAAACACCATGTCCCTCTAGGTGCATTAATCCTACAGACAGGGCTTGGCGCTGAGGGCTGAGGCCCAGCTATCTGCTGTCTTGGCCTCCCAGGATGGCCCTGCTTAGGCAGAGGAGCTCCCCACTGACCCCCGGGCTACAGGGGCGCTGAGATTAGCAGCTTTGTAACTTTGTATCTGTCAAAGGCCAGTGCTGTGGGGATGGACGGGCCTGGATTAGCACAGGGGAGAGGACGGCTATTCTACATTTCACAGACAGCTAAGAGGGGATTCAGGATTCTGGTCACTGTCTGCTGGGAGACAGGGTCTAGATGAGACTTTTGGGAGGTACTGAATGCATGCGTATGTGTGTGGGTCTGTTTGAAGTAGAATTAAAATAAAGATTAAAAAGTTAATCCCAATGTTAGAGAGATATACTGTTTGGGCAACATGATCTTAATACACTAGGGGAGATGTACTCTCACATAAAACCATGTGCACACCATAATATTAAAGACTAGGTTTTGTATTTGGTTACAAAAAAAATCGTTTTTTCCATAAAACATGAGTACGTTGTTTTTTTAAGTCAATATAAAAAGTTAACGGTCAGCTCTACCATGCAAAAACCTCAAAATAAAGCCAACGCCAAGTCTGTGCCAAAAACTGTAGGTCCTTGAATTGCCACTTTAGGCTGGCTCTAAAAGCAAGTGAATTCCGCCTTGTTAAAAAAATGTATTGTCTCTAAAGGTAACTCACCTGCTGTTAGGTCTCACAATGGCTCTTCGGAAACCTAAAGGTGACTTCACGGATATAAGATCATGTTCAATGATCACAACGCTATCTAAGAATTTGAATAAATAATGTTAAATCCGAAGCCTAAATACAGATTTTCCTCAATTTTCAATGAGCCACAATTAATTGGGGTGAATAATCCAGCAGCAAACATAATGCTAATCGGATACTCAATCATTCTAAACAATACTGGGTTACACCAAATATCAGGGTGACTATATAGTTCACATGAATAGCCGCCCTGCAGGTTGTAGGTGTCACTGATAGCAGAGCATTGTAAAGGTCTATTACCATATGTTGTGGCTATTGTCATTAGCCTGCTACAGTATTTGTCGGTCAAGGGACCCTGACATGGAGAGAAAGAGCGCTCGTTTATCATAAACATACACCGGTGATGCAGGCACTCACAAAGAAACCTTGCATCCCAGCATTAATATTCATTGCTTCATTGGAATTGTTCTGGTACCAACAATACTTTTCCCTTTCTCCCCATTTTTCTCTGTCCCACACTAACAAGTATCACCTGCTCCTGGCTTTCCCTGCAATTTTTCTATTATGAGAAGTCTTTCTTCTCTTTAGTGTCATTCTTCTCTGCTTTGCATATTGGTGTCAAGGTTAATAGCTAGTAGTACTTACCTTGCACATTCCCAAATTCCCAGGCTCTACCAGCCAAGAAGATCACTTATTCTTAAAAAGGCATCTTCTCAGCAAAGAAAAAAACATTTAAGCTTGACTTTTAAAGATTTTTTACTAAATCCTAAACCCATTTCAAAGCTAAAACACAGATTTCCAGCTATGGCACTCATTTGAATACTTGTCTGTCTAAGCCAGTTGGAGCAACTGTCACAGATGGAGAGATGGTCAGATAGAACCACCTTTCAGGCGACTTGGCTTAGCCTGGATAAATGGTTTCCGACAGCCAGATTCATCAGTGGCTCATCTGTGCCGTTTACACTGTTTAATTGTGTGACAGTTCCTGTTTATGCTGTGTCACTTCCAATACTCTCTGTTTCCATTAAAACGGCAGAGCTTTCCTTCAATAAATGAACCGCATTTGGAATTTGCCAGAAGCGCCACTGCTGGATGTGTTCAGACAAAATGTGGCTGTCCAGCTTCCTGCAGGCATCACTCTCATATCCTGGAACTGAGAAGAGGTCAATCAACACTTTAGGCTCTATTTGTACGGCGGGTGTGCGTGTGCGTGCATGTGTGAGCATCTATATTCATGTGTGTGTGAGTGAGTGACTCTCAATCCCCCTGCAGCCGGTTGTTTATTACCAAACATCTGAAAGTGGGAGGCTTGATAGAGAATCAGTTGAGCCTTGAAGTCTGTTATAAATAAGATGGTTAGGGGGACCTGCATGGGCAGTGATCCCGGATCGCTACTCTAAGAAGCTTGATATATACGGGTCATTGTCTTAAGATGACTTATTAGCACACACATGCTGCAGGTAATGGGAGCGTAGTTATACAAGCTTGCACTTTGCATGCCATGACTATTCAACCTTCAACAACTCCTATATAAGCAAGAACAGTGGGCTCAGGGGAGAGAACGAGTGAGCAAGACTGAGAGAGCAAAACAGACTGCCAGAGGGTGGAAAGAGTTGGTGGAGGGAGTCAGAGAAACAGAGAGAGGGTGCGCGCCTGCAAAGATGAAAGACAACGCAATCAATAAGATATATAAGATAACAAATAATGCCCTGGGTATCTCATTAATCGTAACATAGGCTTATTATGCTGAGCACAGGTTTATAAAGCTGGGTCACTTTGGCTCTCTTTATTGAAATATCAGCAAAGGTGAGAGGAGGTAAAACACCACTGAGACTAAAACTTGCTGTAGCTTCAGAAAAATACGTGACAGAAGGTCACCCACTCACCAACAGTGCGGCGCCTGTTGTTTGCTGTTGCATCCATAAAAAAAATAAGAAAACATTTTGCAGAGAAGAACCAAGAAGGAATTTCATTTCAGTACATGGGTAAAAGCCTGTGATTTCATAGTACATTTAAAACTATGCACACTACCCAGAACAATTCCTGTAGCCTGTAAAAACAATTTGTTGTTACATATCAGTTTGTGTGTGTTTCTGACAGAAACACACACAAACTGATATGTAACAACAAATTGTAACAGAAACAGAAACTTTCTGTGAGTTGCGGCGTGTTATTGTAGACACTGGGATGACATTGGACCCTCCGTCATTCTTCCCTTCATGCGTATGAGGAAGAAAATGATAGCTTATCCCTCGATGCCCTTGAAGGCAAGGTGTCTCTGCATAGTGTATCCATCACAATCAACACCAGATCATTTATATTAAATGCCGCCTCTTTTTTATTTTTTTAAAGCTACACCCTGTAATATGTGATTCCGAATGGAAGGTGAATTTAAACAGAGCAATAAACAGTGATCGTGGCTCGCAACTTGTCCTTTTAATTTACTGCCTGGAGCTGGGCAGTGGGCAAAGGAGAGAGGAAGGTTGGGCGTCCAGATGCATAATGACCCTCACATTTACGTCTGATCTTTATTCTCTTGGTGCCAAGGCTTTCTGCCATAAAGGTGCACAAAATCCATTAGCAGGGACCACAGTTTACAAAGAGTAATATTGCAATTTCCATAAATGCAATGTCTGTTGGACTTTCCATTAATCTTGATGACATTTTAGCATGATAATTTATTTATATATATGTATACACATCACCAATTTTAATAGCAAATTAATAAAATGAGCTGTTATTAGCATAAAATATGGCTTGTAGTTGTGATTGGGATTACAGTCCCTTGGTAGCCGGGTCAACACCTAGCTTAATCCTCATTTTAAATTGGCTAAGTACGCTGTCACTTTGCAAACACTGGGGCTAGGAAGCACTCTGCTTATCACATGTACCACTACACTGTCTGTATTTTCCCCTGGTCGGAAATTGAATTGTTTCTAACTTATTTCTCCCCGGCTATGGTTTTATTATTATATTATTTTTGTGCATCGTTTTTTTCATCTTATTCAAATATTTCCTAATGTTTGCAAGTGTGCCTGAATAGCTTGGGGACGTATGACAAATCATGAATCACCAAGATGACTGCAGGGAAAATCCCATATTCAGAGAAAGCAATCTCAAACAAGAAAGGGAATTGTGTGACGTATCTGCATTGCAAAGCATTCCAGGACTCGGATTAAACACATTCAACAATTACCGAGCACATTCTTCCTGTGAGCCCCTGTTAATGGCTGCAAGCATGACATTACCTTGCGGAATAATGCTGATTCACACACATTATATTGCAATTGTCCTGCTCTACAAATCACTAAATCTTCACAAATGTCACCCAGTGCAGTGTGCCAAATGACTTTCCCTTTCACATTAGTCTAACCGCAGACAAAGAGAAATGTTACCTTCATCAGACACTGATCAGTGAGTTCCACAACATTGCCCCCAAATGTATCTCTGCATGTATACATGCAACCTTTTTCATGAATTGGACATTTTCCATCCCTGAATTTTCATATGGCTAATGGCATATTGTTTTCTGACTTACAGAGACAGATATGGTGCAAGAAACACCGCTGCATAAATAGGTGAGCGGGACGTGGTTCATTAATAAACTAACCCTCACATTTTTCTTTTAGCATGCAGGTTGCTGTTGGTTTTATCAGGGGATTTGCTACTTGAACTAGCAAATAGCGAGTGCTGTTATAGCTTCAGAGTGCTATATAATTGATTGAGATCCAGGCCCTGTCGTTCCTGAATGGCAGCAGTCATGAGCTGTATGCAGGATATTGCTGCTGGCGTTGACCCGTGCCCCTGGCAAGTCGCAGCTAACCTATAAACATCTCCATGGATGATTAATACCGGAATCATGTCATCTGATTAGGACTCAATTCAGCAGCCAGTGGAGGGGTGTGAGCATGCATGTTAAGAGCTATCCAAAATAGGAAAAGCCTGCAATGGCTGGTGAAGTCTGGGGCAACAGTGACTTGGATATGACTTATGCGTACACAGACACACACAAACACATATAACCAATCTGAATCTGGTCCATCCTGCCATACCATTTCACTGAGCACTGAGATGCTTGAATGAAGATGGATAGGATTTCCTTGAATTTAATCCAGAGGAGGCTACTGGTCATTGCCGGACCCCATCTTGGTTTCCGTGTATGCTGTCACTTACTCAGCCAGCCAACTAGTGTTGGGTCTAAATGTGATGGGCTTTGGACTTGCCCTTGATTCCACTGCAAAGCGAAATAACCAAGGAAGCTGAATATGAGCCAGGCATTCATGGTAATGCCTTTGGAGATGTCCAAAGTCAAGGTCTCGGTCACTTTGGCCCTCTGCCTGTTCCTTCTCCAGCTCAACTGATCAATATGTCATAGAGCACAGCCCAATCAAAGTGAAATACTCAGGACACGCCTCCTAATAACATATTTGCAGCCATAAATGTAAAGATTAACGATAACAAATGACCAAGCCAGCCTTATGTATGCCCTGACACTCTCTCAATGCATGAAATTTCAGGCTAGCCGCTGCTTGTCTTCAGGTTCATTACCTCCATGGAGGCAGGGGGGTTTTCAATCATACCACCCCAAAATATAACCCCCATCCTGCACCAAAACAGACACACACACACACACACACACACACACACACACACACACACACACACACACACACACACACACACACACACACAGGCTCACACCACCTCCTCCTCTTATAATGAAAACATAGGTTAGGCACACATTAATCAATGCAGACACCAAGTTCTATGAAATCTAAATGGGGTAAACATCCCCTGAGCATTCATTACCATTTTGTGTCAGGCAACAGAAATAAGATAAAAAATAGAAAGAAAAATGCATTAGTATATTGATTTTAATATTGTTTTTTATAGTTATCAGGCCATTCGAGAAATGTGTTGTACGCAAAAGCTTGCGATCCCATTCATTATTAAAATACCAATGACTTTAGAGTTACCCTTACAAGAACATATAGTAGTGAAATAAGCCATTTAGTCTAAGTCCATAAATGCAAATTGTGACAAAGCGCAGATATAATGTGTATGTAGGTTACAGCTAGATCGTAAATATTGACACAGTAAAGTGGAATACGTGTTGAAATGAAACCTTGTAAAAGCAGGGGTTGTGACCCTGATTGTAAAGGGAAAATAAAACTACAAAAGTGTACATTCCGTCCCCTAATAAAGATTGCAGCTGATCTGCTTTGTATTTTAGAATATGCTAATGTTTGTAGAAAGATATTTGGTTACAATGGTTAATAGTTTAAAGAAATCAACAAATAGATGGATATAACTGTGGCTTATTGTCACAATTGTAATCTTCAATTTTCTTACCATTCGCTTCATATACAAATAGTAGCTTTTAGCAGTTGGCTAGCCAGGTCTTTTTTAATGCCCCCATCCAATCACAGTGGATCAAGGAATTTCTGTATGATATAAGATTAGAAAAACATTTTTGGTTAGTTAAAGAACTTTTTTTCTATTTTTGTCATTATTCAAACATACTTTAAATTATGTTACCTTAATATTTGCTATGTTTTGTTCTGTTTTGCTTGTCACGAGAGGTTTAGGACAGGGTGGGCAGTGGAGATGTATATAAAAGAGGCAGAATTGTGCCGAAACTTTTATTGTAAATGTATATTTTACACTGCTTATACTTAATATACACATTACATTTTGTATTCAAATAGTTGTTTCCTTAGTTCTTTTTTTTATTTTATTTTAAAGAGACTCCCTTCTCTTGACTGCTGTAGGGCTGTGGTAAGACATAGCACGACATGCAGATATAATAAATGCAACCGTCTGAGAACAGAGCTTACCCGAGGGGGAAGAGGAGAGGAAGACTAGGGGGAGGGATTGACATGCAGAGGTTCTCAGAGCTGTTGGCCTACAACTGAAGAGCCCTTAAACAAATGAGAGGGCTGGTCTGAATGGCTTCCATGGGCCTCTGTGGGCCTCTGTGGGCCTCAGGAGCTGGATGAAAGCATGCTAGGATGTATCCACAGGCTCACATCTGGGGTCTAAAACAAGATCCCATCATGACTTATCTTCTCGTAAAGAAGAAGAAGAAGAATTTCTTAGTGTGTGTGTGTAACTGTAATTGTCTAGACATTACCCAGAGGAGTTGAATGTATGGATTCAAATGTCTGATTCATTCAAGCTGGACACCAATACTGCTACATCATTTCTGTAATGTCTGAGCTGGATCTATGCAAAGGCACTCGTCAACTTGTTGTATGCTTTAAATGGGTTAATTCTAAATTGAAAAAACGTGTTGTGATTGCGTTTATGTGAACATGAAGTACATTTTTCTCCTTTGTGTAGAATATTAGCCTGCAAGCATTAACCCGCCTCCAGTCCTGACTCCTGCACTATCTACCTAACGTAGTTATTCTGAAAACGCAGACCAGCTCCTGTTGTCTGTTACTGGAAGGGAACTGATTTTCCAGATATTTGAGAAAATGGCTTGTGTGTCAGACCTATTTTGCAGTAACCCTTTCACAGCAGACCCTGGTGAAGACTAAGGCTATACTATGAGAGCACATGTAGCATGTATGTAGAACCTTACACTTGTTGCCTATCCTAATTCAGCAAATATTGTATGTTCTTGCAAAGCATAGCTATTTCTGCTGTGCTGACATTATCAGTGATATGGGCACATCTCAGAAGAGAGATTCAGACAAATACATAAAAATCAGCCGAGACACAGATAAAGTGGTTATCACCGCTGCCTGCAGCTATGATGAGCCCACGTGAGAGACGGTACCAGTTGCCCTTTACTGTGGTGCAAATTACATGCAGAAGTGGCATGTCAGACAAGTGTGACTGTTGGCCTATGAATACATAGGCAGTAATCAACATTGTTTAAAATGCTCATTTGCATATGCATGCATCATTAATTCTATGCAAATGAGGCAGTGGGGACTGCACTAGTGTGACTCTCCTTGTAACCCAATAGTATAGCTGTCAGAGGAAGGTTACAAAGAGAGGCAAAGTCATTAGTTTGTAGCAGTCCTTCCATAAAGATTCAGTCTTCCTCTTGATGATTAATGAAGAAGATGAGCAGAAGTAACTTTTCACTGATGCATGCTCTTTTGTATGCTTATACGTCTCAATGGTGCACATACATTGATACACACAACAAGGAGCCTCCCGAGAATTAACAATAAGACAAAGGCTGTCTTTGAGCATTTGTGCCATTAATGCATCCCTCTGTTATGGAAGACCTGAGTTCAATCCACAGTAATGTTTCTTTTATTTCAATTATGCATGCACCACTTAAGAAGCATCACTTATAACGATTATTTATGTTTCCTTGCGTGATCCAGAGTGAACATCTTGAATGCCCTGATTTGCTGCAGGTTGTGATTTAAATGCACATATAGTGGACGCAGCTTCTTGCATATTCTGTCTCATGACTTTTAGTCATGATCATGAAAGAGGCTTTGGAAGCATTCAGCGGATTGAAATGCCACTAAGACATTAAAGTGCTTTCAATAAAATATCTGTCTTTTAAAGGAAGAAAGAAACTTGAACAATCTCCTATATATTCCACAAGAGTTCATAAAGAGGCCAAACGTACTCATACTTACTAAAGGTTGGAAAACAGTGATACTGTCCATGAACTTTATATGCACAATACAAAAGAGTTGTTGTTTTTAATAATAAAAACACATCATCAATAATGTATTGGGGCTCACAAACTGCTCTCACACCTACTGCTTACTACACCTATACTTATTCTACTATATCCTCTTCTGCTCTGTAATGAATCAGTCTGGCAGGAGGAAAAAGGTGGCCTCAGCAAATATAGAATGACACCTTCTGGAGTTTGAGAAGTTGAAGAAGCATCTAATAACGCTGATACCCCCCCCCCCCCCCCCCCCCCCCCCCCCCTCCTCTCCCCCTGCCATATATCCCTTAGCTGATGCTTTGCTTCCGGAGGGGTCTAAAAAAGACACGCAATGACAGCCATGCTCAGAGGAAGATGGTAACAAGATGTGATGCATAACACATGAGAGAGGCTGGGGTGTCATTACAGAGGGATGAGCAGGCTTCATCAAGCACATCACAAATACATTTTAGATGACACCTCCACTTGTGATGCACTTACTTCAGAGAAAATAACATTTATTATCCTGTTATGTTTATTGGAAATATGCAGATGTATATAAGACAGCTGCAGAGGACCCGGGGTGTACATGAATTACTGAATTCCCATTTGTTTTACATAAACTTTTTCTATTACTTCACAAATACTTTTTTCTTTGTCTCTCTTTTTTCTCAACTGAATATTGGATATTAGTATTCTGATGCTGAGAGACTGTCCCTTTTCACTGCTGTGCTCAGAATACATTTGATATGCCTGAGTGCCTGCAGTAGACTTTGTTTTGCTTCCAAAAAGCGCTTGTTATAGACTCAATAGACATCCAAGCCTCGCATTTTCCTTTTTTTCCAGTGAGAGAACATCCCAAAAACTGTCATAATTGCTTTGGAAGAGAGCCTATGAAAAGTTATGCAAATGATCCGTTTAGTAGGATGTGCCTCCCAGTGACATAAGGTTGTGGCCATAACATGAAATCCCTGCAAAGTCAATGTGAATCATTTGTTGGACTTAAAAAAAAAGAAAAGAAAGAAATGTAGTTCCTGGCAGACAGACAATCTGAAAAATAAATATTCTAGGCATTTTTGGGAAGCTTTTAATAAAAAATGGTTAGGTACACACCAAATGTGCCAATTATTTGACATATTGGTTACTACAAATAAATTACTACTGAATTACATCTGAAACAACATTTGAACAAATTCAAACTGAATGTCAAGAATGTTGTTGTTTATTATTCAGATGGAATTATTAAAAAAAGAATTCCCACAAAATAAGGAATTTCTTTTAAATCCCATAGACCTTTGCATCTACAATGTATTAGGCATTGCTTGAGAGGATCCTATTTTTGTATTTCCTGTAATTCAGCACGAGTATTCCCCTGCTGAAATCCTCATAGCTTCCCAGTAGTGTTCAGGGATGATGTAGTGAAACAGAAGAGATGGGAACAAAAATAATCTGCTGAGCTATTAAAAGTTTTTTATATGAAATGAGAGAAGGAGGGGAATACTGGTTTCCTCTGCTCGCCCGTTGGCTAATAAAAATGCTTACATACAATGAGGGAAATACACAAAAGCAATCAATATTTTATGTAACAGCTCAGGCTGGGCCCGCAGTAGCGAAAGGGGAGAAGCCAGGGAGGAGATGAAAAATAGATTAAATTAATCCAGTGCAGTGATTTAAAACAATTATGTCATCCATTTGATAGACAAAAAGAGAGGAGGATTAAATCATTTGGGTCTTCCACCTCTGTTTTTGTGGTTAAGAGCAAGTCTCAAGTACCAAACAGATTCTAGATCCTCATCTTCATGCTAAAAAAAAACAATTAGGAGGAGGGGTCCAGAGAGAGGAGCCAGAGTAAGAAAGTGCCACCTTATGTAGATTCAGCTAGCCCTGCCTCAACCTCTACTGAAGCCCCTTCCCATGTCCAGACCCCAGAGCTCTGTGGTGCTCCACCACACGACGCACCATGTCACCATCCACATTCTCCTTCTCCGCTCAATGTTCCATGACAACAAGGTGAGACGGACAGCAGAGGTTAGGCTGAACAGCTGCTTCCTGGGTTGGAAATTCCAGGCATTGAGGGCCATCTGTCTATATGTTCACTGATGTATATGGGAGCCATCTATCAGGCTGCTAGCCCTGCAGCTGCTGGGGCCGTCACAGCCCAGTCTGCCATCCGCCCGCCCGCCTGCCTGTTTGCCTGCTCGCCTGCCTGCTTGCTTGGCTGGCTTCTCCCAGCCTCAACCCCAATACAATGAGAGCTCCTTCTTCACTTTGTGTCACACAGAATGGGCTGATTTGATTAAGTCCTGGGCTCTCATTATGTTAGGTAGGGGTGTAGAATTTCAATGATAATCCATAATGCATGACCGGGGGTTTTGTTGCCATGGTGACATAAATTCAAGGTTACCAGCTCAGACGCATAATTGGGTGCGCATTGAGCGCTGAAGAGGTGCTGTTAAAATTCCCCTCATGAAAGTGGAGCATCAATCATGCTGTCGCAGATTGCAAAGTACTCATAATCAGATGAAATGCTTGGCAGAGAGAAAACGTCACAACAGGACAGGGCTTCCTGCTCTTTGAAAACTAATCCAACATTTGAGAATGGACTGCGAGACAACTTAACATATTCTGATTTAGTTTTTTTCTCGCAATCCTAACAGCTTCTTTCTCAGGCTTTTCTGTACAGTAAGTTGTTCTCAGTTCATTTGGCCCTTATCTTGCTCTCCCAGGCAGGAATATACCCTCAGTCTGTTCAGCTCCCCCCAAATGATGGAAATCAATTCTCACAAGAGATCAGGACCCCTATGACAAGCAGAGCCTCCAGCTCGAGGCTCATCAGACCCATTTGAACGGCAGACAAAAGCAAAAGATTTCTGCCCCTTGTGCCTTCTCCTGAAATCCCATTGAAAATCTGCTCATGCCTTCACCAATCTGCGCCGTAGTTCTTTTATTGATGCTTTTTGGGTAAGGGGATCGACAGGGGGATGTGCTCGCTTGGAGGCGTGTGCGGGACGGGAATGGTGTCAGTCCCCTGGATAAAACCTTTTCTTTTTTCCTCTCCCTCCTCCTCTTTTGCTTTTACTTCTGGCATCACTAACAAGAACAACTGATGACTGGCTTGAAGCTACACTTGTTATTTGAGAAAGTTATTTATTTTCTTTGTTTAAACCAGTGTAAAAGATTGTTAGAAATAGAAGTGAAAGCCTGAAGTTTTGTAGGGTCAGGTTGTCTTACAATTCAGCATTTACTCAACAAGGCTGTCTAAAGGCACACCGGGACGATTTCGGCCGTCGATAGATGTCTGGCCGTCGATGAGCGTCCTACTCAGATTGGTGTGTCCAGCACCGCCGTGTCTTTTCGGCCGTGCCGACACCTTCCGCTTCAACATGTTGAACCGTGAGGCTGTCGGCAAAAGGCTGTCGGCAAAATAAATCACTCTGATTGGCTGTTCAGCTTGGCGAATCACTGCATGAGAAGCGAAACGGAAGTGAAGAAGGCACACACAGACGGCTATTATTTTTCATTTTCCAGTACCGCACTAAACATGTTTTTCGATTATAAGTCGTTATGTGAAACAGTCTGTGATGGACGAGAGTGAAAATGGAACGCACGCTATTTGTTGTTTCTATATATCACGCAGTCTGCCTTCCGGTTGCCTCTGTTGAATTAAGAATACACACTACCGCCGCTTGCTGGTAAGGAGAGTTATTGCCACTCACCAATGCACAGTGCGTACGTGCTACTTGGCCGTCGGCTGAAGTCTTTGCGGTGTGTTCCATTGCGACTTTTTGGCCAAGACGCAGGAGACATGAGGCGACACAACAATCGGGTCCGTCGGGACGTGTTCTTAGGTGTCAGTTTGGAGTGCCAGGACTTTTACATGTCTGTCTGCAAGATGGCAGGTCATACAATTTCAATCACATCTCTATCCTGAAATACCCCCTGTCCATCAATACAGCACCACTATAATTCTCCGATGGTTAATAACCATAAATCAAATGAGATTCATAAACCATTAAGATGGTGCTTATTATCTCTTACACTAGGTAGTTCAGATATTCATAGCCTGGAGGTACGCGCCTTCAAACCAATAATCTTCTCCATCTATGCAATATTTCGCTCTTTTTATCACATGAATGATGCTTTGTGTCATAATTTACCTGAACATTTCTCATCACAAGAGTCATAAGCTCTACTGAATTCATTTTCACCACATGTACACCACATACCCTACCTCAACTGTTCTCCAGAGCCACCTGCCTCATTGATAGGCAGAGTTACAAGGTCAGACATCAGTTGCAGAATCCAGCTCACAAGATAAGACTCGACTCGATCTTTTGGAGTTGGAAAGCGCATTATCGCGTATCTTAAGGACAGGTGCATGAAAAATTGATGCAGTTTACTTTAACTCAAGTGAAAGTCTACTATTTTCAAAAGGAAACAACACACGCATAAGGGAGCTTCAGCAGTGCTCAAGCATCAAATTAAGGCCCTACAAGAAGACATCCATGTATGCCAGTCATGGCTCACCTTCAAAGGCCCTGTGTACAACTATAGAAGCCATTTTGTTTGAGAGTACAAAGGAAAACAGCTTATTAAGAGGAAGGCTTTAAAAAGTGGAAAGACAGACATTCCTTTTCAAGTCCAATTTTCCCCCGCTACTGTATTTGCCACCTATCATTCCGGTGAGCGCGTTGCTTTAAAGCGACTCAACAGGGTTCCTGCCGAAGATCTGAATCAAGTTTTTAATGAGCCCCATCATTCTTGCACTGCTGTCACAGGTGTGGATCTGCTGATGCTGAAGCTATGTGGGACTTAACACAGCCCTAGCCCAGTCAATTAAGGCGTATAAGCCATTCACACAGAGCAAGCATCATATCTATGCACTCTGTAGATTTGTTTTCCCCGTGTCGCTCTATCTTCTCTTCAAATCAGTGGCAACACCAAGGCCTCTCAGTCAAGGAAAATCACTCAAGTTTTAATCAGACAGGTATAACTTTCATTTCCTTTAAAGTCGGTGCAATCAACCTAGAGGTACCATTCACCTGATATCCAGCTGTTATATGGCCTTTGCTTCACATCTCTCAGTTGATTCCTAAATGAATTCCTTACCATTACAACCGGCCAACTTTATCATAACTTTGAATTTAATCAGGGATTGACCTTTTGCATTAGAGTGTTAGTCTTTCGGATTTGGGGATTTCTTTTTAGCAGTCCAGGGATCTGTGTGTGTGTGTGTGTGTGTGTGTGTGTGTGTGTGTGTGTGTGTGTGTGTGTGTGTGTGTGTGTGTGTGTGTGTGTGTGTGTGTGTGTGTGTGTGTGTGTGTGTGTGTGTGTGTGTGTGTGTGTGTGTGTGTGTGTGTGTGTGTGTGTGTGTGTGTGTGTGTGCAAGACGCAGAGAGAGAGGGTGTATGAGAGAGGAAGGAAGCCTGTAATTCCCTGTCCTCCACATGAACCCTTGATACTGTCCCATATGTTATATTCACCCATTTCACTTGTCAAAGGGCTGATGTGAGGCTTGTATGGAGAACAAACATGTGTTCCAAATATGTGTCAGCGATGTGACGAAGTGACCTGACCCCGGCGAGTATTTATGTTCATTTGCCGTACCGTGCTTTATTCTCAATATAGGCTATATGTAACTACACTGACAACGCTTAGTGGGCTCAAGGCTACCCACGCAGAAACAAAATAAAACCAATTGAAGTGCGGTTGCGAAATTGGAAGCATAGGAGGAAGGAAGCAGAACGAGGAAAAGGGGGAGAGAAGGGAGGGTGAGGGAAAGAACAGAAGGAATGTATTGGTCAAGCACACAGAGTGTCAACAAAGCGGTGTAAAGACTTGTCACTCTTGGTCACTGCCCTCACTGCTCGGCGACTGGAGAGGAATGCACTGGTCATTCAGGACCCCAGAATAGGCAGTGCTCCTTTGCCCCTTCCTCCCTGTGCTCCACCATTGTATCAGCAAGAACATTGTTCAGGAGAGTCCTTTGTCCCTTTAGATTTTTGGAGGTCCCTTTTCAGGACGTCCACCGAGACCCCCTGTGCAGTCAGGCCATAGCTGCTCCCCAAACAGCTGTCTGGGATCAAGCTGAAGTCACTCTAAGCTGGCTTCCATTTTAGCCAATGCATTACAGATGTTTATCCTCCAGAATTAGACTGCTGGCTAGCTAGCTGTAGGGAAGGTGATAATGCTGACTTTTATTTGGATGACTTGGTCCAGTTATGTATTTCCACATTGGGGTCTTAAACCAAGCTGACCCCTGGTAAAGATTTCTCTGTTCAACCCTTTTCCAATGTGATTGAATTCAGCTCCAGCTTAGGGGCCTTAATAAGCCCTTCCCAATGCTCCACCGAGCAGATCTCCAATGCACAAACTGTGGCCTTTCCATTGTAATGTTTACAAGGTCAAGGTTGCAGGGTCAGTGTTTCTGGCTTAGTTAAATTGGCATGCTCTTTTTTTTTTTTTTGGAAATGGATTACCGACTTGGTGATGGCTTGATGCTTAGTGTCACTTTTATCAAGGGCAGGAGAATAATACGGGGACAAGCTAAGGATTTAGGGCTAAATGCAGACAATTGAAGCATCTCAATAGATATCGAACACACTTTGGCAGCGATTTGCATAACCTGGTCGGAGGCAGATAGGATAGAAAACACTCTCTTGGACCTGACAGTCTGAAGGATCATTTGAGTGATTTATGCAGGAAATTGTATTTGCGAAGCAAGGCAGATAATTTAATAAAGCAAGGCCTGGCCTAGTCCTCAAGAACAGGGGGCTCTTTGCTGAAAAATGATACAGCCTCCTGTCTGAGTGGATGGCAGATAACGAAGGCCAATATTTACTGTGGATGTGTGCTCCTTCTATTTCCTGTCTTAGTCTTACTATTATCTTGCCTAGTTTCCTGAAATGAGCAAACATATTATATGCATACATATAAATGTTTTATATATGCAAATGTAACCTGTTTCATTTCCTTTATGCAAATGGTGCATCATTATTATTAGCAAAATTGACGAGAATATCAGTGAATCACAAGGCAGCCTTAACTAAGGTGGTGAATAATCACACTATTACAGGGAGGAAAGAAAGCGCCAAGAATCCAGATAAGTTCATGTATGTCGGGCTCATAACATCAAACCTTGACAGATAATTAGATCCGTTATTTAAAATGTTTCTTTTTAAACAGGGTGGCATGTCATGCAAACACGTTCCAGGGAGCTGACCTTCTGCTCAAATTGAAGCATAAAAATGAATATAGCTTGTACTGTACTCTTCTAAGTGGAGTGCTTTGAGACCTTGCATTTATTGGAAGTAAACAAGTGTGTATAGGGCCACATAAATACTTGTTGTCAGTACAATAACTGATATATTTTCACTAAGTACGCTGCTCCACCTCATTAGTGTTTGTCTGAGCTGCGACCTTGCCGGTGCATCAACCCACCACATGCGTCTTTACTTGCATCCGTACATATAGGGCCCTTCCTGATATTGTAATTATGGAGAGAGTTGGCCCCGGTTAATGTTGCATGTCAGCAGAGTAAGGGTCTCTCTCTCTCCTTCTGCAGTAGGTCTGTTAATGTTTAGAGTCAGGAGGCCCAGGGGACTCTCAATCCCTTGGACACAAAGAGCCTCTGTGTGCAGGCGAGGTCACATCTGCCCAATGACTCTCTGTGCATATAGGGAGCACTCTATGGACCATCAGAGGGGCCTGCTGCAACTGCCCCACTTCCATAATACTACTCTGTGTGCACTACGCTGGCCAGTGGGCTTGATAGAGCTTGACATTTCACCATACGCACATTAAACTCTCTGTCACGTTATCCGTTACTCTTTAACATGCTAGAAGAAATATAATATCATAAATAGCCAGGCAAAGCAAGTGCATAATGGTAGAGAAGCATCGGGACAAAAACATAAAATTAGCGTTTTTGATCATACTGTTGCACTGATAAGACTGACACTAAAGGATCACTCCCTTACAATGTCATTTCAGGCATTAAACGAGTGTCCGCAGGCGATTATCTTAATGAAAGAATTTCATTTCAACCCACTCTTATCATTCCCTGAAAGGCGCTACACCTATTTAAACATGACATACAGAGTCATCACAAGGAGGATGCTGCACATTTGGCTTGACATTATGTCTTTCAATAACAGATGTTTACTCAGTGGCTCACATGTGGGGCTCCTTTCTTTAATCAAGGTCATTAAAGGTGAAAGGATAGCTTTAAAGTAATGCTTGACTCAACATCATTTTTTATTGAAATTGAGAAAAAAGAGAACACCAGATGGACACGTTCAGGTTTCCTAACCCAACGCTGGAATATTAAGACACTTTTGAAGTGATTAGCATTGCTATTGACATGGTAAACGTTGATTACAAAGATATGCCTTTTAATGGGCCTTAGCCTTGCCAATCAGATAGTGCAGAAGCTAGTCAGCGGTGCAATAAATCATTAGGTCTGGCCAGTTGAAACCAAGGCTGAATCTAGGGTTGATTCGATATGGAGATATCAATGAAAGCCTTTGTTTTGTCCACTGCAGCAAATTAGACACGCCAGTTTGCTCTGTTAATGTACACAGTGCAATCTTCACTGACCTATACAGCTGGATTTAGCACTTGGGAGTTCTCATAAAGCAGAAGTTTCATTCCAGTTGGCTACACAGAGTGAATTTGGTCTCAGATGATAGGACGGCAAGAGACGCCATCAGCCGGAATGAAAATAATCTGTTAAATGAGACAGCAGTGTTGTCATACAACTACTGAAATAACATAGTCAGAGTTCAGCACAGTTAGAGGGAACTAGCCTGCTTTAACCAGCTGTAAACATTTCTCAACACATTAAAAAAAGAGTCGGTTGACCTTTGACCTTGCTTATATTGTTTAGGATAAAACTCTGAAACAGGGATGACCAGTAAAATGCACTCTGCCTGCACCATGCACACTGAGAGCAGTGGCACTCTGGGACAAAGTGGAGGGGACCTTTTAGGAGGTGACAATAACAGAAGAAGTTGGATGAGGTCAGGCTGGTTTGATACCATCCTATTGAGGCCTTAATTGCTCATAGAGAGGCTATAGGAGCCTTCTGTGCATCCACTGTGAAAGGACTGAGCCAGGGAAGGTAATTTATGACTGGCAGGGTGAGGTTACAGGCGGAGCGTCCCCTTAAAAGAGAGGTATGCATGCCTGGGCTCTCTCCTGAGCTGAAGTGGCTCAATAGATGGCAATTGAGCTACTTGGGAGGTTGGACTTTGTGGTCCCTTTCTCTCTTTCCGAGTCTCTTATTCTTTCTGTCTTTCTCTAACACTCTCTCTAACTCTGCTCCACTGCTCACTAGTATGTCCTAGATCAGCTCATCTGGGTGTGCTGCGGCAGGATATCAATCTTAATGAAGCTGCCAGGCCAGTGTCGTATCAACTTTAGACTACAGGCCTTGATAAGCATACAAATTCTCTGTAACAATACCCAGGGTAATAACCAGGACAATAAGGTCTTACAAAGGATGGAGTGTGGAGACATCTGAATTTTATGGGTACCGTGTGTGTGAGACGGAGGATACATAAATTGTCAGTGTATGTGTGTGCAGGAAAAGCACGTGTTTAAAGTGAACATGAACATATACATGGTGCAAGTAATGTAAAGTGTGAAGATTTCCGACTCCGACACATCATATGTCTTTATGTCACACATGTCAGATTCACATTAAAGACCTTTTGAAGACCACATATGAAGAGCAGAGTCATAGTATGGCTCAAGAGAGTTCCAGCCATACCTCACTCAATTTGCATTCAATGAACCCTGTTGCATAATCAACATGTCACTCAGAGAATATCCTCCAGCGAGGTAGTGCTATTAGTTCCCCTCGTCATTAGCTTCCATGTCTCTGAGATGAGTCAAATGTTGTGTTTACAGTAAGGTTTTATCTCCACAGCCAGATAGGTCTGGAGTGGGGAACGTGGGCGCCTGCCTGCTGGCTGCTTCTGGTTTGGAGGGCGTTGGAGGACAATGTGTGACTGTATGTCTGTTTCTATCTGGGGGGTTTGGTCACATGAGGCCAAGATGAGCGCCTGTGGTCTTTAATTTATTGTGGTGGGTTTATGTGGCTGTGACTATCGCACACATTAGCAACATTACTCTGCTTTCATCTGCAGAGTTTCTTGTGGATTAAAATGAAGCAGAAAAAAGATACTAACCACAAACTTATTTAGTAGGGAGGGAGGGAGGAAGGGGGTTTCCACTTCCTCACAGGGGCAGGCAGACATGTGGTTGGACGTTTGATGTCAGCCACATGGAATTTGTTTGCACAACTGGATCATTTGTTGACTGTATAGATGTTGCTTGGCTTTGCTGCGCTATCTTGCATAACCTTCTTGGTATCACCTCTAGTCATAGGCAACAATGTTGGAATTCAGGAATTCAAATATCGGGGTTAAATCTGGTTGTGGCTATGTTTTCCAATATCCCTTTACATTACCATCCAGACATGTGGCTGCAAATAATCCACATTAGATGTGAAGTGAACAAGAAGACATTCTTCTTGGTTTATTGTGGATAGATTAAAAGATAAATTCTACATAGAGCAGACGGAGGGGGTCATCCAGCAGCTTTAACAGGCCAAGAAATGTGATTATGCCTCTTGATTCATCCCCTAGATAAGAGCTGTAGAACTGACGGACGCAGCTTGGTTGTCACAGGTGGAGCTTTGAATGGCAGGTCCATTCTCTCCTGTGAAGGCTTTTCTGTTTGAGCTCAAAGAGCTAATTAAAAGAGACTATGTACCAGGCAGCAGGGTGTTTCTCATTACTTCCCCATACTACAATGTAAGGCTTTAAAGGCCCTGCATTTCTACAGGTTAAACATATGC